>NW_015113050.1:24654-40645 GCF_001443285.1 Poecilia latipinna
AAAAAACAAGAGAAAAAAGAAAAAGGGGTTGAAAGAGGGGTTTTTTCCTTTGGGGGGAAAAGTTTTTTTTTTTTTTTTTTTTTTTTTTTTTTTTTGGCATCTTAACAGAACAGAAGCCAGGTCACCACTTAACCTTTTCTTTAAAGTGAAAATGCAGTTCAGTTGTCCTGCATTTTCACTCTACTTGGATACACATTTTGATGAGCCCAAATAAAATGTCAACAAATTAGAGGATCGTAGATGTCAGCAATACTTTTGAGCGCGTTATATTAGGAAAATATCTCAAACAACTTTTTAGCTTTAGCTTTCTTACAGATCAGACTTTTTTCTTCAAAAGGTTTTCTTTATGCTGCCTGCATTACTAAATGCACATTCCAAGGGTACACAGGTAACAGGAATGTAAAGAGATGCTTTGGCAAGACTAGACAGGACGGGAAACTCGGTCTGATCTTTTTTTTTTTTTTTCCACACACTACCTGCATCAGAAATGCATCGTCTTTATACTTGGCATTACTTGGTGCTTGTGGCATTTTCCGTTACAAGTGCAGGTTTTAGGCATTTTAACCTTGGTTAAAATCATTCCACGGTTCACTCCTGTGTGCGCCGTTCAAAACCCGTGTCTGAACGCCGCTCTTCATTTGCCAGCCGTCAACATGATGATGAGTCAAACTTGGATAGGTTTCATGTTGTACATGACGTTTATACGCTCATAGTGGTGAAGACTTGTCAAAACTTGTGGATTTCAAAATGGACTCAATTTAGAGATGACCATGTGGATCGTTTACATTTTTTCCTGGACATAATTGGATCGTTAGTCATTTAAATAATGTGTTTGTTTGGATTGTGACACCCCTAGAGACTGGGGTCTCTTAATGCGACTTCGGTGAAGCCGCAGAGAGACATTATGCATCTAAAAATAAGATTGTTGTGAAAACTTTGCTTCTCCTTTTCAACTAATATTTTATGACAAATCAGTGTTGTTTGGATTTGTCACTTTACTCTGTAGTGGGATTTTTGTTTTGACCGTTTTTTTTTTTTTGTACTCTGTTATAAAATGTCCCGTCAGTCTCAAAGAATATGACTTTCAGTTTTCTTTTTCGCCTTCACTCACTTCTTACTCAGTTGCACCTGGTGGCTGGCTGCTGGTAGTTCAGCTTGCAGGTTAAAGTATTTAGCGGCTCTGTCATTTTATTGTAAAGTAAACCTTCAGTTTTTGTAGTTTAATCTGCTCTCCTGCAAGACTCAACAAAGGTAATACCTCGGTAATAATACAGAAAGTGCAATTGTAGTTTCTCAAGTCTGAACATGGTTTATTTGCAGGTAAAATTGAGATTATTTAGGATGAATTTGACTGGCAGTGTGAGGAGTCATGGCTGGTTGAATCTGAGTCAGACAGGAAGTGTGTCAGTATCAGGTGTAAACACGATCTTAGTTTCTGACTTTGAAATCTAAACATAACCACCTGCGGGTGTTTCTGTGGATCCTGGCTCTGCGGCGAAATGCTTCGGGTTTGAACCTGTGGCTTTGGTGATCCTTCCATTACAGGATTAATGGGGTGGATGCTCTTCATCTTGAACAGGACGAGATGTTTGAACCTGTGGAAAAAAGTGAGTCATACGCTGATCCCGCTAATGCCACGCTTGAAAATAAATGAGTCACCGCATAGAGATGAAACCTGTCCTCCCAGAGGATGGGGAATTTCTTAAATTGCCCGTCATTGATGGCCTGTGGAGGTTCCCCTCACGGCTTTGTCCCGTGGCCCGAATAATACCTCTGGGACGGTTTTGACGACGTCGGCAGAATCAGAGCAAAAGCACCCGATGACAAACTTGACCTGCTTGTGGTTTGACGGTTAGCAAGAAGTGAAATTCAGGTTTGAACACAAGCGTTACCTTAGTGAACTCTGTAAGTGATGTGAAAGCGGAAAGTAAAACCAAAAATGGAGCAACTGAAATAATAATTTGGTAATTAATGTGAGTCATGAGGACATTTCATCTGTGAAACTGAACTAAAAGATGGTTGAAATGAGAAGCTAATGGAAAAAAAACTAAGAACTTCTTACTCGGGCATAAATGTTTAATTGGAAGTCTTTCTTTTTTTCTTTTCCAAGTTAATATGCTGCTTCTAGTGTTTCTTAAAGGAACAGTTTCTGTGCTTCGAGCAGAAATGCACCAATTAATCGGCCAAATATTTGAATTATTCAAATTACCCAAATTTCATTTATCCCTATTCATTGAATGCTTCAAAGCTAAAGATTCCCATAAGTTCTGCGACATCCAATTATTTTTTATTTAAATGATTAAACAACTGGTCAAAGGTTAGATGTGTGTTTGGTCGCATGAATGGGGATAATTGAACAATTCCTACATCCATCAAGAGCATGCAGCTTCTTTTTTCTACTATAATCTTAACAGGCTTAGCAAAAAAAAAAAAAAAAGTGCATTGTAAGGTAGGATGTCAGAAAATTTGACTGCTAAGTTTAAACAGTACAAGTTGTCTTTCGGGGGCCGTTTTCATTTCCGTTCGTCATATTTGTCGTCTACTGTACATGCATGAAAGGATGAGAACCATAAAAAAAAAGTTCAAAGCGTTACAGTTTTGTGTTGCTATGACGTTGGTCTTATCTGATCTTAACGGGATGCAGCAGGTTTGCAGACTTCCTGGTGTGAACAGAGGCAGAGGCAGAGGTGTGACAGCATCAGGCTTAAATGACTGACATGATTATTATGTGTGAATTTAAATCTGTCCAACTGGAAAATGAATGTATTAAATTCCTGAAACAGGGGAGGCTGTTTAGTTTGCAGTGAATTGTTCTGGGTCTTTCACAGGCGTCGTATCTTTCATGTTCATCAGTGTTTGTCATTTGTAGGTTCGTTGCAGATGAACTCATTTTTGTTCTTCCACACAGAAACAACCTCTTTCTTTTAAAAGCCTCATTTCATCGAGATGTTGAACCCGAACCACATTAAAAAAATAATCTAACTTTTAGTTTTGTTTGTGGCCTGTTGTCCGAAGGCATTCTTTCCTCTCTTCTGCTGTTTGTTCACAGTGATGTGGTCAAAGTTTCTTCTAACATTTGCGTCTCAGCCGGCACAGAAATTGTGGAGGAAGTCTCATGTGATTTGGTATCGAACAAAGGAAGGAAGTTGGGGAGCGCTGCTGGGAGACGTGCCGATGTTCAGTTCTGCATTGACACGTCTTCAATCGTTACCCAAGTGTCTGCTGGGTAATGGCTCAGTGAATGTGCCTGAAGCAGAACTATGAGTTTGTGTTTTAAATGCTTGTTTTACGTCACTTTTTTACATTGCACAATTGCTTGTGCATGTCAAGATTCTGTGCAGGACTATCGGGACAAACTTCCCTGATGACGATGGAGGACATTTTTTGTCATTTTGTTGCAAAGCACTTGCTGGGAACACTCGTCTTTTTAGAAACTGATGCCATCTGCTTTCTCTTCCTGCTTCTGTTAGACTTTTTTTTTTTTTTGGATTGAAACAGTGGTTCTCCACTGGTTTAGATCGAGTCCTGCCTCAGAGGAGAAAACAAGATGCTGTTGAATAAGAAAAATTAGATTTAGTCAGCAGTGTTCATTTAAGTTATTTTCTCAGGATGTATGAAGAAGTAAATGAACTGTTTTTGTCCAGTTTCCCCCCCCCCTTCCCTCAGTATAGAAACATGAGGTTTATGTTAGAGCTGAATGGATGTTTTTAGTCCAAATAAACTGCTTCACCAGCCTATTAAAAAAAAAGCAGAAATCATTTAGAGAACCAAACAGTAACTTGGTTCAAAGATGGAAGTTGATCTATAGAACTCAGCATTTTCTATTGAGTTCTTGGCCTCCAAATTTTATTGCGATCAGCATTTGTGGCATTACAGTATTATAAATGTTGCACTGTGTCCATGGTCACAGTTCAGAGAGGCTTAACGTACGTTCAGTTTTTAACCTGTTGAAACGAGGCTTTGGCGTCACGTTTAGAAAAGCTGAAATATAAATTAGAGAAATGAAATTACAAGATAAACAAAATTGGCATATTATCCTGGTAATAATATAATGGTCTGAAAAGTTTGTCTTGTTTCATTTTGTCTAAACCAAAAGATTTTCACGTCCCCCTTTTTAAATTGTCAGGATTTTCCCCCCGCCTGAATAAGGAAGGGAACATTAACGGTATATTACGCCAACTGCAGGAAAACGAATGCCGTGTATGAAACCACTTGTTTAAAAAGAGCGGAGCTCATCGGCGTACTGTGGTAGCAATATTAGGTATTTTTAAAGGATGTTACCCGTTTTTTCCAGTACAAGTAATTCAGTTTTAGGTACTTTTAGCTGTGCTAAAAGTACCTAAAACTCACTAAAGTACCTGTAGTGGTGATTCCTCATCACTACACTTAGGAAAGTGGCAGCAGCAAAACTACGTTCTGTAGCAAATGAATTTGTTGGCTAACAAGGCATTTAAGGTGAACGTCATGCGCTTTAAATTAATTAACTATTCGGTACTAGTTGAGTAAATGCTGATTTTGGTTTTCTCTCTGTGGCGACAGATAATGTTTCTAATATTAAACATCTAAAGTGTTAACTAACACAGAGCGCTTGGTAACACTTTATTTGAAGGGGGTTGAATAAGACTGTCATGACACTGTCATAAACATGACATAACACCTGTCATGAACATCAATAAGTCTTCATGAATATTTATGACTGTTGTCATAAAGCGTCATTCGGTAAATTATGACACTTTTAATACAAAGTTGACATTATTCAAAATGTCTTTGTTATGACAACTTGTCATTAACCAGGAAATCATTACTGATATAAATTTGTTATAAAAGTATTACTGATTGTACTTTAAAAATTAGGTAACTTTATGTTATTAAAGGTAAAGTTTAAACAGATTTCCTGGTTAATGTCAAGTTGTCATAACAAAGACATTTTGAATAATGTCAACTTTGTATTAAGTGTCATAATTTACCGAATGACGCTTTATGACAACAGTCATAAATATTCATGAAGGCTTATTTATGTTTATGACGGTGTCATGTCAGTCTTATTCAACCCCCTTCAAATAAAGTGTTACCGAACGCTTTCCTCCAGACTTCAAGGAGCATAAGTTCAGATTGACAGTGGTATATTACCTGTGTGTGTGTGTGTGTGTGTGTGGTTGAATCTTGTGGTTGACAGCTTCAGCCGCTAACTTTAGTGCTGTGGTTATCACTTTTTTTTTTTTTTTTTACAGTGTATGACTGAGTTCCCACTCAACCCCTCTAACATCTACACTGAACATGCTTTCTTTTGTTTTGATTTGTTTTTTTCCCTGTGGTGGATCTTATTTATGTCGTGCTTAAGATCACAAGAGGAAACGAAACTGAAAGGTGTTTTTATTTCTTCTTCATATGTTTGTGATTCATAAAAGCGTGGGTGGAAAATCTGTAACTCATGTGACAGAAATTACAGAAAATGGCCAAAGTCCAGCTGAACAATGAATAAACTGATACGCTTCTCTTTCCCTTCATTATTATTTTCACAGCTCTTGTCTCTAAGATAGTTAAGCACGGCTTCCCTCTTCATAAATCACAGTAAATAAGTGAAAGCAAGTAGAGGGCAATCTCAGTCTACTGAAGCGTGGGCGCTGTTTTTGAATAGATGCAAGTGTTACAGGACTTTGTCAGCCTGATTATGAAGAATTGACTCTTCACATTAATTTTATAATGATGGTGCAAATTAAAATACAAAACTCGGCAAGGGAGTTGCCGGCAGCTGCCTGGCTGGAGGGAAGGTGGCAGTCTGCTTCTGCTGCTTTGTTTTAGAGGAAGTTTGTTTTCTCGGACAATGTTGGGAAGTTGCACCAAGGCTGTGGCTCTTCTGTAGGTCACAATGTCTTAAGATATTTTATTTATGGTCTAACAAAGTGCAGTAAATCAAGAGCTCATGTTGGACTTCTTTGGTTTGGGAGAAAACTACAGATGCCTCTAAAAATTAGAATGTCATAAAAAAAAATTCTATATTTTTAATCCTATTAGAAAGTGAAACTTTATCTCTCTGTTGATTATTTATTATTGATAATAATGAATCAATATTAGTTTGACTTTCTGGAACTTAATTTAAAAAAATACAATATTTATGATATCAACACTTTTGAATCTGTGCACTTGAAAATCTATGCATCGGTTTTCCAACACTGCCCTCTGGTGGTGAACTCATCAAACGTGTCAGAGTCTGTATACAAAGGAGCTAAATGTATTGGATCATCAAAAAGTTTAGATTTCAGCAGTTCAATTCAAAAGTTGAAACCTTGCCTAATTTAATTCATGTTTTTATTTCAGTTAATTTTGATGGCTGTGGTTTTCAGCTCAACGCAAACCTTCAAAATGCGTCAACAGTGTCTGGAAAAGTGTCCAAACACTCATATTATATTTCATTTTATTCTGAAAAACAGTGTTTTAGGTTTTTATGTGCTGTAATGAATCTGCTGCACACATTCATCTTTAACAGTTTAGCTAAGACCTGTAAGCTGTGACTCTTTGATATTAAAAGTTATGACTTTATCATTTTAGATGTGTCTGATCATCCAGCTCCTCATCATGTCTGCAGTCTGATCTGTGTTTTGTGTTTCCACAGTGGCTCCTCCGACCAACGTGACCCTAACCTGCCGCAACCTGCAGAACATTTTGTCCTGGAAT
Organism: Poecilia latipinna; assembly: GCF_001443285.1. Classification (NCBI taxonomy): domain Eukaryota; kingdom Metazoa; phylum Chordata; class Actinopteri; order Cyprinodontiformes; family Poeciliidae; genus Poecilia; species Poecilia latipinna. The sequence goes on from NW_015113050.1 coordinate 31,330, forward strand.
TATGATAACGATGTTCCTGGGGTTAGATTCAAAGTTTCAATCCGCTCTACAGCAAAAATATCAGGGTACTTTTTATGTCTCTATATTGGTTCTGCTTTATCACAATATATTTTCATGACATTTTTTTTTCCCACAATCTAATCGGTACAAAAATTACACTAGACGTATATTTGTTGTTTTTAACTAAATATCCGTAGTTGTCACCCTGTCCTGCATTTTATTTAGCTCATTAACTTACAAATTAGAACAGTGCGCCAGTATATAAGAAGGTGAGTAAATGGTTTTAGGTTAGAAAACTGCATTTAAATACAGAACAAAATAATTTTTTCAGGTTGCTCTTTCCCCTTTAACTGTTCAGTTGTCTCTTCCACCCAAAGCTTCAAGTAATGTTCTGTTTTTTGTCCTTTTTCTCACCAGTTGCCCTAAAAAAATGTGGGTTAACGAATCTTCTTCTCGACAAGCAGATCTTTCGCTTCTGTCAGATCCAGATATTATGTACCTTGTCGATGTAAAGGCTGTACTGGGGAAAGATGAGTCTGTTTCGTCTCCAGAGGATGGCATCGAATTTTCCTATTTCTCCAGTGCTCTGAGTGGTCAGAAATGTAAGTATATTCAAGAAGTAACAAAACTATCAGAGCAGCCCAGAGACCCCGTACTGAAGGCTCCAGGCTGCTGGGGTCTTTTTTTTCTCCCCAGTGTGATTAAAGTGTGTGTGTGTGTGTGTGTGTGTAATGATCCTTCGTCGTTTCTCAGGTCTTTTGGATATCCCACCCGTTGACATCACTACCCAGGACCAGCACCACATGCTGGTAGAGTTCAAGCATCCCTGGCTGGTGTACAAGGACGGGCTGTATAGATGTAACGCACAGAAGAAGAAGAACGAACTACCAAACTTTAAGTACACCATCAATGTGGTTGGCCAGGTGAGACTGCTCCCTCCCAGTTTGGTCTTTTTGCCTTTAACTTTCATCTCTCCAATAATAATAAGATTATGAACAATTCCCTTCTGGTTTTCGACCTCTCCACAGTAAACGGCTCCAATAAAAATCACAATCTCCTACTTTCATCTAACTACTGTCGTCATACTGGACTTGAATTCAGCCTTTATGTCAAAGGATCCTCTGTCAATGAGGATGTGATGTCCACATCTTCATTGACGCATTGACAGACGTCCTCTGTGAATGCGAATGTCTCATTCACGGATGACATCTGTCAATGACTTCATTGTTTCTCTCAGTGACGGCGTGTGGGAGAAACACACCCTGTCATTGGAAGGGGTGTTTTTACTCCCACACACCCCTTCACTGGTTCATCTCCCACCATTCCAACCATTCTCAGCACATCTACCAAACATTGGGAAGCAAACTATTCCCAACATTCTTCTATTTCTTCTGGTGTACCACTAGGCTCAGTACTTGACCACCTTCTATTCATCATTTACCTCCTTCCCCTTGGTCATCAGAAAACGCAGTGCAGACTTCCATTGTTATCCCGACAACATCCAACTCTATATCTCGTCCAACCATTGCTGCTTACACAAGCAAATATTGATGTTTGAATCTGCCTTCGCAGAAGCAACTGTGCAGAACTGCTTAGAAACCATTTGCTTTAGTTTTCTGTTTTACCTACAGTATCACTCTGTCAGTCTTATTAAAACGGTCCTGCTGTCTGTTCTTGAAGGATAAGCCCCACTCCTCTGACTGTGAGGAGGATGAGTGCAAGATCAGACTGCAAGTGGACATGAAGCAGGACAAACACTGTCTGAAAATCAATGGAGAGCTCGAACTGATGACTGTGGTGACCACAAAGGAATTCTGCACCGAGAAAGCCCCACCGCCTCTCAGTTGAGTAACGTTTCATTTGTTTCATTCATATAAGTTATGATGGTCAAAACTTTTTTGGCAATATCAAACCATGAACGATTTAAATAGATCAGCACAACTAACATTAAACTCAAAAAGACACTTTTAAAGCCTACCTCCATCTCAAAAATGCGTATTCAGTTCTGATCTGCTGCAGATGTGTTTCATAGTCAGACACCAGCATCCCACTCCATATGGGTAAAAGCCTCCAGTTCATTTATATTGCAGGGGCTTTTTTTTTTTTTTGTGCTGCAGCTATTTTTTTTAAACATCTTTGCTGAGATTTTAAGTCGGGCAGGAAAGACTGGCACTTCCAGGACTTGTTCTGAACCTGAGCCTGGTGGGCTTTGAGCTGCGCTTGGGATTGCTTGATCCTGTCTCATCAAAATTTCTCTCAGGATTTCCCAACACATAACTGAATCCATCTTTTCCTCCACATGTTGCTGATTTCCTGTGACACCAGTGAGCAACCAGTGAGCAACCGCCATTGCTTCACCGCTGACTTGGTGTTTTCACCTCTATCTCCATTCTTCTCTGGGGAGAAGAATCTACTGATGATGATGAACTTTATTTAAAAAGGGACAATGCACAGCTCAAACATAAATGTCACCATTTGATGCTCTGTACCAGACTACAGCAAAAGCTAATTTGTATCTGTAGAAAGCTCCAGTTTTGTTACATTGTGTGACGATTCCTCTTTCCGCCACCAGATGGCGTAGTTTGTATTTCTAAAACTTGCTAACTTGTATTTTGTAACTGAACGCTCCTTTGTCTCTGTGTCCTCTCTTGTTTGTGCGTGGTGACGGACAAACTTATGCTTTTATCGAATATTATATTTAAGGGGTGAATAGTTTTGAGCCAATGGGATTCATTGTAAGCAGTATTTGGTATTTTACTGTGGAGGAAATTGTGAAGACCAGTTTTGCTGTTCCTATCTGAGCAACTTTGACTGAAAGCAAATTGTAGTTGATTCTGTAAGAAAAAACTTAAGTATCAAAAATGAGAAACGAAGAAATGGAAAGTTGCTCAAAATTTTTTTTAATTTTAACCATTTAAAAGATCTCTGTATTGATAAAGAGACTGACAGAAAGAAAAGCTTCCTTTTCACCATTTATAGTTTTGCTCAGTGTTTTGCACATAAAGTCGCAAAAAAATATGACAACAACATGGCAAAAGGTTCAAGTGGTCCAAATGTTTTTTAATCTTGTCCAAGTCCACTTTTATCAAGGTACCCAGACTTCCAGCTGCTGCTGGCTATAACTTTGCGTTTCTTCTTCTGCTTTGTTTAGATCGCACTGGCCTCATTGCTGGCATCACCATCGCCATCCTGGCAGCACTGGCTGTAATTGCCGTCATGGTTTTCTGGAAACAGACGAGACCCACCCTGGTTAAAATCAATTCTTTAGTACGTTCAGTCGATCAGAGCTCATCTGAACGGATGATTGTCTGTTCCAGCACTAACCTTGTTTTTTTTTCTCATCTGTTTTAGGTGATCCGTAAAACAAACAAGCCAGAGTTTCAACACCTTCCCGATGTTCCCAGTCCTGTGACAGTGAGCCCTTTCCCGATGCCTCCCGAAGATCCGCCTGTGAAACCCGTCATCATTCCAAAGACTGATGAAGACTACGACCAACGCATCAAGTTGTCACCCAACAACCAGGCTTTTACTGAAGAGCGAGAGGAAGAGAGCACGTCTGATGACCCGTACATGAGCGGGCAAAAACTGGACAGTGACTCTGAAGAGCCAGACTTCATAGAGATAATCCCCTCTCCTTACGAGTGCCGCGGGGTGGTGGTGGAGTTGGCTCCCGAGGACCGCGCTGAGGGATACCGGGCCTGATTAATTGGTTTGATCTAAAAGAAAAGATTAACAATTTAATAACGGGGGGGGGGTCCTTCTCCTTCTCTTCACTTCTTGATTGTGAAAATACGAAGGCCTACGGACTAGAAAACCTAACTGTATTTTCATACAGAGCCAAAATCACAGCTCATCCACTAGTAGTATCTAGCTGAGAATCATTATCACACAGCGACACCTGCTGGCTGGATACTAGCATTACCACATTTAATTAGCTATGAGCGCAGCAGGAAAACAAAATCCTTTTAATTGCACTTTTTGTATATACTTTTTTTTTACTGCTGGTGTTAGAGTAGCAAGTTACAGTAAGATTTCAAATCACCTCTTAGCTTTAATTCTAGTGACTTTCGTTGTGTCGACTGCAGGTGATCTGAATTAGTTTTTCAGCACTTGCCATAATCAGAAACCTGTGAACGGAGATGTAGATTTTCTGAACGGTGCAGCTTCTTTCTTATATGTATAATAATTGGCTAAGTGGGAGTGTTTTTGTGCCTTTTATAATCAGTGCTTTACTGAGGTGAAACTAAAGATTAATGAAATTTTGGAGAATCATGAAAGTTGATGTCATTAAGGGACGCAGGTGCCGATCTTTGTCGAAGTGGGAAGTTTAAAACTTTGAGTGGGTCTTTTCTACGTTATCCAGCTGACTCAGCACTTTATTCCCTCATTAGCTCCTAATCTGAGGTTTTTACCAACCTATCAGCAAATCTCTCTTCCTTGCGCAGGTAGAGGAAGGAGAAGCAATAATGGCAATCCCGGAAATATTGTATAAAAATATTAACTGGGAGATCATCTTTAGGCAAAAATGAGACGCAGGAAAGTCTGGAATCCAGATCAGATTATGGGATTGTGAATGTTCGTCCCTCGCTCTATAAGACCAGCCAGTAAAGTCGCGCGAACTGAGGCTGCACGAGGTCGTTGAAATGCGCGATTGTGACGTTGTTGCTGAATATTCGTCCATTTTTATTTTCCCTTTTATTGTTTCCCCACTTCTGTCGGTGAGCTTCAGCGCCACAGACACTAAAGACATGCGTCAGCTGTGAGCTTCAGGGACCGGAAATGGATTAAATCAGACATTTTGCTTCCAACCAGTCATTGTATTATTCAACTCCACTGTAAACTGATATGTTGACAAATATGGTTGTGCCAACATTGGTTTTAATCTCCCAGCAGTTAGCTGAACATGTATTATTAAAGATGCATTCGGCTCACAGGATTTTAGTAATAAGTTATTCAGGTTTTTATTTTTCCCTGTCTTTCCCCAATGGGGTAAACATTTTTTTTATAAATGTCGAGCTGTGCGTTAGAGAATCTTTATAAATCTCTAAATTTTTAACTCTAAAAAACTGTGGAATAGCCCTTTATTTTCTTGATACTAACAGAAAGTACCAAAGTTGGAGCACCTTGTTTTTCATATTTTAAATTTAAACGACCTTCATTCTTCTTCTGTGTTGAAGGGTGAACGCCAGAAACATTTGACCCAGCTGCATGCCATGCCTTGTGATAAACCTGCTTCAGCTGTTTTATCTCGTCCTGATTTAAATATGCAATGATGGTGTTGGATCTGCCCTACCTTTTCACATACCTCTTGTTTTTATTTCCACTCCATTAATGTTTCAGCTTCAGCACTCCGATAGCTGAGTTTTGTTTTTGGTTCAAACTCGAGGCTAATTCATTTTCATGCTGCTGAGGAGTTGCACTATGATTTCTTAAGATTATATTTTTCTTTAATTTTTTATTTTTGATTCCCTCACTTGTAGAGAATGAGCCACTTTTTTAAACAATCGTCAACCTCTGACTCAGTAAGGCGTACCTGCTTGATAATTTCCCCCAGGAGAAGGAAAACCCAAAGAACTCGTCCATTGTGAATATAAAGTCATGTCAGTCGTTTTCATTTCAAAAGATTTTCCATGCTCGACTTTTCTTCACCTTCCCAAGTGGCTGGATTTGATGTGTGTCTCACTGAGCCCAGCGGTTAGCCAGCGTTAGCTAGCGGAGCCCGAAGGCTGGCGTGAAGCTGAGGGGTAGAGCTGCCAACTTGACATAAAGTACCGTAAATACTTTACCGGTGGAAACAGAATCCATTAATATCCAACGGTCAGTTCATGACGTCTGGGACAGAGAAAAAATGTGTGACTTTAATGTTTGCGAGACGTCGCTGCTCGCCTCGTTACAGTTGAACGTAATCTGTGTCAGGTTTCTGTGCCTTCAGGAAGTTACTGTGATAAAACGGTTTGAAATAAGCGCTTTATTGATCTTGTTAGTTTTATTGTTTTGGAAGTGGCATGCATTTTGTTGTTTATTTAACAGAGTCTGACATACCGTCTGGAAGTTTCTACAGGGGGAATACACACGAGATAAGAGACTGAAACTTTAGCTAGCAGCAGTGATTTAGAGCATAGAAATGTTTTTTTTTTTTTTTTTTTTTTTTTGTAGCAGTTTTTGTGTTTTAGGCAATAACAGGAAAACACTCAAATCCCAGAATACATGTGACAGCTTGAGCGCAGCTCTGAAAATCCAGCAAAGACTTAAACTACAGGATTCAGCCGAACCTCAACCGATGCAGATTCGAAATATTCCAAAACGTCGATTGAAATTTAAGTTGAAGTTGCACGTAAAGGTTTCTTTGCTTACTTTGTGTCTTCTGAAGCCCAAATAAGAAACTTTTGTTGCAGAATCACAGAAAGCTTTCTCTAAAATTAGTTCGACTGTTAAACCAACCAGTGTGCTGCTTCGGAGTCGCATGCTAGCCGAGCGGCACGGCCTTTGACTGCTCCCCTCCACATTGTGGTTGCATGAAAAACTTCACAACATACTCAGAAATAAGTCTGGACTTATAAGTGTTGCTCACAACTTCCAGCTTGCTGTTTGTTCATCACCGTCTCTGTGGTTTCACTCGCATTTCAATGTTTCACGTACACAAAAATGCATGCTTGTGTTTTTTTGTTTTTGTTTTGTTTGAGTTTTGTTCGATTTGAGTTTATTAAAAAATGATGTCATTCTCATTTCTCTCATGTCTGAGTCTTTTCACTTTAATGAAGGGAAGTTGGCATTTCGATAAAGTGAGCCTCCAGATTACTTTATCGAAACCAGGGCCTAAACTCACGTCAGGCCCTGGTTTAAGGGAAGAACCGTGGCTCCCATTACAGGTCATGACATTTGAATGCTCCATGCGGTTCGTTCCTCTTACGCCGTGTGACGGGGAAGACGTTTTGTCTGCTTTTGGATTTGTTTCTTTCCTTCCTTTTTTTTTTTTTTTTTTTCATTGTCTGATCGTTGATATGTCCATATTAGTGCTTCCTGTGCCAGAACTCATTACGTGCATTATCTTTTTAATTGGCGGGCATCTGGTCAGAGTTTCTTGTAATCTGCAGCAATTACTAACCAGCTTTGTCATTGAACCACCATTACAGATCATTACAAATAAACTGCCTACAAACCTTGTATGTCCAGAACTGATTAACTTTTTTTCTTTTTTTTTTTCAGCACTTTGACAAAACAACATAAAGTAGTGCATAGTTGTGAAGTTGGCAACACAGTTTGACAAAGACTGTATGAAGTTTAAAGTGTGTTTGTATTTACTGTTGCTGTGGTTGCAAGTGGCTTTGGGTTTCGTCATCACCTTCTTTGCACATCTACACGTTAAACGTTTGTTTTCTCATTCAGCAATTGTATTTAAGTCTCTACTTTGACTAGGACATTCTTATAAGTAAATGGTCTTTGATCTAAACCAGGTGTCTGCAACTTTTAAAATTCAAAAAGCCATTTTTTGTTACCTCAGTCCAGTTAAATAGAACTCATTTAGAGCCGTTTCCCTTTAAAAAAGGAAAACTTCTTTATAAGCGCAATTTTATGGATGCATTTTTTCTTTTTTCTTTTTTTGCTTGGGTGAATGTTTACAAAAAAAATTGCAACCTAATCAGAAAAAATAGATGAAAGGAATATAAGACTAACACTTTAGGTATGACTCAGCAATTCAGTTACTGTATTTCGTAAAAATACAGTAACTGAATTAGCTAAAGTTACTAGTAAGCCGTTGAGGGAAGGTCCAAACTGACTCCTGATCCGAACCAGTCCGTTTTCCTTCCTGTGCCGTTCCGGTCGAGTCTAATCTCGAAGCCGACTGTAGAACAACGGTCTGGTTTTTACCGGCCCAGCAGTTCTCCAACAGTGAACTTTACAGCTTTAATCATCCTGCTTATTAGGAATTAGGTAATATAGATGTAACGTTTTTATTAGTATATGGTCAAACTCTTTATAATCCCTCAAACAGTGAAGTAACATTTTATCAGTGCATCAATTACTATAAAGAGTCAGAGCAAACACTCCTACTGCTTTAAAAATAAAACACACCTAGACTTCTTCAGTACCACTGTGCTGCTAAATGCACTTTTGTCAATCATCTTTTCAAATATAATTATTGGATGCTCTCAGAACCAACTGTGGGGGGGAAACGGTTCACACAGCTCCAGCCTGTACAACTCTGACTGAATACGGGGGAAAGTTTTCTTCACCTATGAAGATCAGCTAACATCTGAAAACATCTACCTTAACTAGATGACGTGTTTTCTAGTCTCTCTATTTAACATTACATGTTTCTAGACTGATCCATTTAAGAGCTCTGGTGTGTTTAGGGTTTCTGCTGCCGGACGGATCTACTGTGACTTTCTTTTAAACGGTTGTTTTCATCTGTGACTGCAGCTAATCCAGCGTAGTCACCATGGGCCCATTGACTGCTGCTCTGAATAAAGTTCTCCTGGATCAGCCTGTGAGTTCAGGTCCACACACACGTCTTGGTAGGTATACAGTTCAGACATTTTTTTTTTTTCCTCCTATGAGTTTCAGATTAGTTAAAATTTACAGAATGAAAAGCTTAACACCTTTATTTACTTCTCCACAATGTTCTCCCTGATCGGTTTGTCTTCTCTCTTCAAAAGGAGTTGCATGCCTTATTTTAAAGATTTTTATTTGAGAAAAAAAAAAAGTTAACCACTTTGGCTGGACATTGGTACATTAAAATGCAGAGATTTGTGATTGACAACAGAAGAGAAAAGTTCATTGGTGTGAATTCTGCAAAGCTTTAATGTTTCAAGCATTAAAGCTGCAGTATTAAAATTTTTTTTTATTTTTTTTACATACTTGTTTAAACTGTCGATGTAACAGCATAAGACATAATCTGCAAAAAGATCGATCTCTACCTGTACCTCCTTCCTGAGCTGCTATTATCCTCTGAAGAAACGCACCGCTCCCGACCAAAAGCAACCAATCAGAGCCAGGAAGAGGGTCTGCTGCTAAAGGCCGAGAAACGACTTACTGTTACAGAAAAAACTGTTTATCTGCTGTCATTGGCGGCCATGCTAACTAGCCTAGCATTTGTAAAAGGCTATGCCAGCTACAGCCACAACAGCAGGGAGGCTTGATGGGGATGAGCAGCGCCACACAAGATTGTGATTGACACCTCCTGGCTCTGATTGGTTGTTTCTAGTTAGCTGGATGAAGGAAAAGTTTTTTTTTTTTTTTTTTTTTTTCCCCCCAAAATTTTCCTAAAAAACAAAAAACGGGGACAAATTTAAAAAAAGAAAAAAAAAATTTTTTT
>NW_015113050.1:43685-111501 GCF_001443285.1 Poecilia latipinna
CCAAAAGTTTTGATTGACCCCCCCTGGCTTTGATTTGTTGTTTTTAGTTTGCTGGATGAAGGAAAAATTTTTTTTTTTTTTTTTTTTCCCCCCACAATTGTCTCATACAATCACAAGACGGAGACAATTTCAACAAATGAGTAAAAAAATTTTTTTATTTTTTAGTTGCGTACTGCCATGAGTGTCCTAATAAGTTAGTACAACCAAAATCATAAATAGGATATAATATTCCTCACAACCGCTCAACAGCAATATAATTTTAGAAGCTGCTATTAATATCTTGCTAGCGTAAAAGCCTCAAATAGGACCGAAGCGAAGAAGAAACAGGAAGTTCAGGACGGGACGCCACTCTTCTCTTTGTTTCAGCTGCTAAGAACAAACATTGACTATGCAACTCGTTTCTAGTAAGCTGAGAATGTTTCCTAGCAAACTGGCTGAACCTTTAATACAATACCAGTAATGGATCGAGTCAAAGATCCGGCACAGGTTACTTCTTCAAAACCGAGCAGAACAAACTGGAGTCTGATTCCAGATGTACAGACTTCAAAACTCATATTTCACCAAAAACCTGCTCATATTTACACGTGACGGGGAAAAAATGAGTTATATCTCACCTCAATGAGGGTTTAATATGAACAATATCAACATGATTATCACTTATTTGAATAGGGGCAATCATATCAAGCACTACAGCATTTATAGCCTTAGCTAAATGTTGCACGTTAGAACATGAACACAAACGCTTTACTGCAGGTTTGCTGAAAACTGCTGCGTATTAAATGAAAGTACTGAGAAATAGTTTTTAAAACAACTGCTGAATTCTTTCTATTTCTTTACTTTTTCATTTTTGTCACAAATTTTCGGTCCAGAGCTGCTATCTGCTAATGCCATCATGCTCTAAAAAAGAAAGCAAAAAATAAAAAACAGTATATGAAAGGCTTGATTTAAACAGCTACTCACATCACCACATTACTACTTATCTCAAATAGATATTTGTTAGTGATTAAAACTAAAATAAAGTTTCTTGTCTTCCCTTGTCTCTAATTTCATTCTGGTTATTTATGAAGTAATTTTTTTATGTTTCAATCCAATATTGCTACATCATTGCTTGAGTTCAGGAAAAAAATTATTAAATAAATGTATGCGTCGAGACTGCACAAAGCCGCATCTCCTCCATATGTAAGGAAGCTGAGGCCAAAAAGTTTTGAAACTGCCAGAAGTGTAACTATTGACAAACTTTACTGATTTTTTTTCATATGTTTCTAAATTATATTGAAGTTGAGTAATAAAAAAATTTCTGAAGAGTCTCGAAGGCTGAGAGACTCGTGAAGTGAAGGCCATGGAGAGTATCAGAAAGAGCAGGAGCTTCTTAAAGAGACAGGCTCAATTTCAATGTGCAAAGTCAAATTTCCGTTTAAGCCATGTTTGAAATATACAGCATTTTATCTCGACTGCAATAAAATGACACAATGTGCCTGGAAAATATATAAAATACATTTACAGATGAACTAACAGGGAAATAGATAAAGTTTACAGTTTATCTGTAAAATACATTTACAGATAAACTAACAGGGAAATAGATAAAGTTTGGCTTGGCTAATAGTGATTCTAATGGATTTTATAATCTGAATTACTCATTGTTTATGGTTTTAAAATCTGATTTGTGAACTTCTGAAAACAGGAAAAAAACACGACAAGTGATCCATGACTTGTTTTTCTGATGACAGTGGCATTACATATGAAATAATTAAAAAAAAAAAAGAGAGAAAGGGGGGCTAAGGGGGAAATGTATGACCGTGTTGTTAAACATCACAAGTGCCATAAACGGGGCAGGGCAGCGTGGCATTTAGAAGGGGGAAGTGATGCGACGTTAAAGGGGACGGGGTTGCCAGCAGCGCATTTGTGAGTGTTTGGTTTTCACGGAGCGCATCATGAACCGCCTGCTGCTGGGAGCCGTGCTGCTGGAGAAGCTGGCCCTGTGTGTCACAGCTCAAGGTAACCTCCGCTCTCGTCCTCCTCCTCATCACCATCATCATTTTCTTTTTAATCTCATTTTATCACAGAGCTTCAGCCGCTTTGGAAAAACACCAAAGTTGAATTTGAGACGTCCTGACTGAGATTTACGGCTGCGATGTCAATATTTTCCTTCAAATCTAGTTTTGTTGCAGATGTGGAAAAACATTATAGTAAATTTCCTTTACAGCATTTATTGGTTTTCTTTTTGGTAGATCCTCAGAGACAGAGAAGGTCAGTGATGGTCAATAGGCTGTCAAACCTGTTCGCTGTGTTTGTCATAAACATCGACTTTGTTTTTTAAAGGGGTCACATGGCAATCACTGCAAACAGAAGCTGCAAATAAAACCAAATATATGCATATATTTTTTTTTACTTTTCTGCAGCAGTACCTTTGCAGCAGTCGCACTTTTAAATTTACTGATTTGTCACTGATGCAATCCGAGGTTTTCCTACAAAATGTGAATTCTGGCTTCGTAATTTGAGTAAAAAATATGAGTTAATACCTTGTTTTGGTCATTACCAGTCGTCACAAATCATCCTAAGGAGGAAAAAAAATACAGTTAAATGACTTGTAGAAATTTGAGATTCCTCTACTCCAGTGAAGCCTGATGACAGAAGAATTTGTGATTTACGTTAGGCAGCAGTGTTTGTTTTGGGTGACGTCCTCCTGACCTTCCCAGAGGCTCAGGAAGCCTCTTTCCCTCCAAACAAAACCAGCAGGTTTTGTTTTTTCTACTTAAAACCCAAAGACATCACTTTGAGCCGGTCAAGGAAACCGCACAACTCTGTACGGTTTCCTTCAGTTTTACCTCACTTCAAATTTAACTATTCTCTTAAAAAATACAAACAAACAAACAAAAAAAAGAATTCTGTGTTGAATTAAGTAAAAGCAAACAAATTCAATTCAACAATAGTGTCCCAGGAGATAAAAAAAAAAGGTTTAGTTAAACAGATGTTTATAAATGAGGTAATAAAAGAATAAAATACGATAAAACTTGACTAAATTTATTTAGAAGAAGCTTCAATTTCAGTTTCATGCTTTCCTTTATCCTTCTCTTTCCATCATTATGTCATCATGCTAGGCACTTAGAATAAGAAACCAAACCACTCAAACATCGACCTTGCAATGCGTCTGCAGTTTGACATGCTGTTCAGTTCTACGTCTTGGTGATAAACTCCTCCAAACGTCACTTATTAACTCTCATCTGAGCTGCTACAATGTGACTTCCTGTGTTGCAGAGATGCTGGCTCCACCTGGACAGGTGAAGTTTGAGTCCATAGACTACAAGAACAGCCTGCACTGGGCCGCACCCACAAACAGCTCCTGCCTGCAGTACTATGTCCAGTATAAGATGTGAGGGCTCACACACACACACACACACACACACACACACACACACACACACACACACACACATGGATTCCTTCTGCTGCTTCAGCCTTTTGATCTGCTCAACTAGGAATTCATTTTTTTTAATGGCATTTTTCTCTTGTTTTATTTCTTTAAATGGATTTTTTTTTAAAGTCTTAAGTTTTCTCACCAAGAGTGAAATATGAAAAAGGACTTCTTCTCTCCATGAACACGTGTTTTTGGACCAGTATTTGTCAATATTTAAATTTTAGAAAACCCACCAGCAGAGGGAGCTCCTCCTCCAACACCTTAACTGACCTATCACCTTTAACTGTGTGTGTTGTTGGCCTAATCTACTACAGATTAAGATTAAGAGAGCACTTAAAAATTGCTTTCAAGCGTAAAAATGAATATAACACGAGGAAGCTAACATGCTCTAATACGTTTCCGCTTATTTTGTTAGTTTTAACTATCAGATTGGCAAATCAAAATTCAACTATATGGTTTAACTAAATGCACCCTGACCTTCAGTGCTTTTTGCACAAATACATTCGCAAATCTTTTTTTGTTCTTCTCGCATTAACAGATTTACTCTGTAAAACATTGAAAAATCAGGCATTGATCTGCTGCAAGATAAATGAATAGTTCTATTGTGGTGGGATTTTGTGGAATAGTTATTTGCAGTCAACGTCCTACCTGTGCTAGACATTTGTTCAGAATGACCCCAGTTTGAAGAACTCAAGCAGACTGGAGCCAGTTAAAATCCAGATTGTATCTGGAACAACTCGAACTTCAGAACGGTTGCTGCAGCTCAGCGTTTCGGATTTTTACGCCGACTAGAATCAGATCATCATGTCCATTCAACATACAGTGTAAACATCCATTCTTCTGTTTTCTGTTTTTACAACCCATTTAAACTATCGGGTCTTCAGTGAAGCCAAGCATAGCAGCAAAACCAACTCCGACTTCTGTGATTTTCCCGAGTCGTCTGACAGAAATATCCGCTCACCTCTCACAGTTACGGCGAGCTGGACTGGCTGAACGCCAGTAACTGTCAGGGCATCCACAGGCACCACTGTAACCTCAGCGGCGCCACCTCCGACGTCAGAGAGTGGTACTACGCCCGGGTGCGAGCGTCGTGTGTGGCCACCAGCAGCAAATCGGCCTGGGCCATGTCCCGCAGATTCAGCCCCCGCTGGGACAGTAAGCGCCGACCCTCCTCTTTGACATCAACTCCTTTATTCTATCTTATTTGTTGAATTATTTCTGAAAAAGATGGTGTCTGAAAAATTTATTTTTCTTGTTTTTGAAGTTACAAACCATGTCATTTTAATGACAGTTGACTGTTTATGTATCTGCAGCCAAAATCAGCCCCCCCACGGTGAAGCTGAACTTGTCCAAACAGGGCGTCGTGGTCCAAGTGAAAGCCTCCAGAGTGTTGATGCGCAAGGTGCACAACGGCGTGGACAACAACATCTACGTCGTCCACCCTGGTGGAAAGGAGGTAGGGAACTCACACAGATTATTACCCATAATCTCTGCACTTCAGTTTCACCCAAAATCTGCCAGATTGTTATTAAAATTTTTGTACACTGACCCCTGCGAAATTAGTAATATCTCTTCATTAATTAAGATGATTCTAGAAAACTCTGACTCAGGGGGTGCTCAATATATATGCACGCCACACTTTTCAGATTTTTATTCGCAAAACAAACCTGAAAATTTAGTCATGGATTTAATAGAAAAGTCCAAAAGTGAATATTTGACCCAAATTGCTAAAAAAAAAACAACAAAAAAAATAGTAATAAAGACTCCAAATGATGAGAAAAGAAAGAAATACATTTAATTATGTTTGAATTCTAACTGCAAAAACAAAATCATAGCAAGTATGTTTTTGTCTAGTTTCTAGTGCAGATATGTTAGCACACTTGAAATATGACAAAACCAACTCACAAGTTACTTTCCAGCAAGTTATAATTTCTTTATATTGATAAAAAAAATCAATTCCTGGATTATTTCATTTATGTCTTGATTCTAACTTATAATCGACATTTTTCCCATATTGGAAATGGATAAAATGTCTTGTTCCATTTGCAGATTATTCACTTATAGTTAGCACTTTTTCACCAATATTAATGAATTACAGACTGAAAAGAAGCTCATATATCTTGCTGGAAAGTTACTTGTCAGATAGTTTTGTCTTTTTCCAAGCATAATAAGATATTTTGCATTAGAAACTAGACCAAAAATACGTGGTAAGATTTAGTGTTTTTGCAGTGCAGCATCTATGTTGCGTTTTTTTTTTGTGTGTGCAAAGTATCATTTGAAGCCGTTAAATTCTGCTACGTGACAAAACAGTCGCAGTCACAGATTCTAGGGCAAAAACACAGATCAGATTCAAATAAAGGACAAATTTAGGGCAACATTTGTCCAGTTATGAAGGCAAAGAGGAAATAGAAAATGCTGGGGCAGAAGAGGAAGAGTAGAGGTGTAAAAAAGAACAATAACAAACAGGGGAAAAAAAGAAGAACCAACTGACCCGTTGCCCCAGTTTTCTCCCTCCGTCGCTTTGCGCTGTGCGTGACGGCTGACGTGCGGCGCCTCTCTCTCCCCTCCTCCAGGAAGTTTATGAGGTGGCGAGCGGCTCCAGGCTGACTCTGACAGAACTGAAGCCCAGGACACGCTACTGCGTCCAAGCACAGACCGTCGTCCCCCGGCACATGAAGAGTAGCGATCGCAGCACCGCGGAGTGCATCACCACAGACTGATCACACACAGGTCCGCTTCTGCACCAAAGAGCTGTTGTGTCCGTGAGAAACGCGCCTGAAGAGTTTGACGGGTTTCCTTCTTCTTCTTCTTCTGCAGACGCCGGTTGACTCGAGTCGTCTCGTCACTCCAGTCCTCACCCCCTACCTCCACGGCTGCAGACACGGGTGTCTGAACTCGGAAAACTGGTGCGATTAATGGAATCTCTCGAGGAGCTTTTTTTTTATTTTATTTAAAGTCGGTTGCTAAAACTTGAAACTTTCTAGATTGACATTTTGGAGCATTTTCTGCTGAGGATCACTGTGAAATTCATTTCTTTGTGACGTTGTTGTAACTAAGTTTGGTTATTTTATTTCGTTTGTTTTGGAAGCTGAAGTGAAAACATGAAGACTATTTTATCTACTGAAATATTTATGCACAAGTTTAACATTATTTAGAGGAAACAACCTTTTGACATTTTGTTGTTTTTTTTTTTATCTCAAACAAATGAGAACGTACGAATGTTCCTGGACGTTTTGGACACGGCGTTTAAGAAAAAAAATGAAGAGTACCGGAGCTTCTGTTTGAGATTAAAAACAAAAAATGTTTTATACCTCATCTTTGTCCTGCATGCATCAACTCACTAATAAAAAGGATTCATTTCCTCTTTTAAAAGTTAATTTGTTTGTGTGTTCAGTTGTTGCGCTGCTGAAAGGTCAAAATCGTCTTGTAGGAGAGTTTTTATATCCCGGAACGTTCTCGTGTTTTGTCAAACTTAAAACCACAAGGTTGGTTGTATTTCAATAAGATAAAATAAAAATAAAATAAAAAAAATCAAAGAAGACGACAATAGGCTTGATGTGGACTTTATTTAAAACGTTGATAAACATGATAACTCTTGATCGATCAGGCATGACATAGCCAATACTGTCAGGATAAACACACACGGCTCACTGAAACAGATCTGAACCCGGTCAGTGTCATCAGCAGTCTTTAAAAAACCCCCAAAAAAACAAGAAGAAGAAGTTTTACACGGTTTGATCACTTCGCAGGCCTCTACGCTTCGTCTCCTTCACATAGCAGCAGGTTGGATTAGTGGTTTTTGGGTCTGAACGCAGAAAAATTCTCATTTCAAATCTGGTCCCCATCGCTGCCGTGGCAAAACGTCTTAGGAATGTAAGAGAAAACATTCGTCACAAAGCGGCGTGCTATTTACAGACGGTTCTGGAAAACGGAAGAAAACTGGCTTGTGGAAAGCACCTTTAACAGTTTGAGACTCGGATACTTCACGTTCTACAAAAAAAAAAAAAAAATTAAAAAAAAAAATCAAGACGCACGCAAACGTCAGGAAGACATTCACACCGTCTGGTAATTCAGATGCTTCTCTAAGTTCATTTTTTAGCCCTTCTCTAGGAAACTCAGTAAGACAACGAGTGAAACAAGTGAAGCGGCGCCATACGCACTTTTCAGTTACAGTGCAAAACCGATTCAGAGCTCTGGAGCGTAGAAAAGGTCTGGAGAGCAAAGCCTGCTGGGATACAGAGACCTTCACAAGTCCTGAGGAAGCAGGTAGTTTAAAGTAAAATTGAATTTAAACGTCTCCAGGCGTTTCTGAGCGCGACGGGACGAGTCTGTTCAGGTGAAAAGAAATATTTTTACGCATAAATAGACTTCATGATGCGAAACGGATTCAACCGAATGTGGAAGTTGTTAAATGTAACAGTTCAACAGGTTCATTCAGGTAAAAATACGTGATGCTTGCATTAAAAAAGGCACAGGCTTTACTGAGAACACTTTAAAAACCAGCTGCATTCAGGAATGTGTGGAAATAATACAAGTCCCTCAGTAAAACAGAGTGTGACTTAAACTGTGATTTGTTTCAGTAACTCATCAAAAGGTAAAACTCGTGTTAAACAGATTCTTTGTTTTGATGACTACGGCTTAAAGCTAATGGGAACTGAGTGTAAAGTTTATTGGGATTTTAAAATATTGCATAAAAAAAAAGGACTGATGTGTTACTTTTAAGACAGTGACCTCAAAGGGTCGCTGCTAACGAAGCTGCCCGTTCAGTGGATGTCAATGGAAAGTTGAGTGGAGGGAAAAGTGTGGCAGTGTGGAAAAAGATGAGAAAGTAACAGCTTAGAAAGGGTTGTGAAGCCATGCGGATACTGATGTCATCTTCCAGCAGAAGGTGACTCCTGTAACCATGGCAACCCCCTGCGAACTGGTCTGACCCGAACCCCACAGAGAACCTGTGGAGTGTTGTCAAGATGAAGATGAGTTAAGTGGATAAATAAACCGTAGGCTGATATTTCTGCTTTCCAAAGCCTTATGGAATATTTCTGAGACGTTTCATCAATCATCAAAATTTAAAATAAAAGCTCGAGTGTGTGAGATGAATCCGTAAGAGTTTAACTTCTTCAATTCCCCATTACAGACGCAGCTCATGTGTTCATGTTTCAACCAATCAGCTCTTGTTGAGTTTTACTGCTTTATGTGAAAAATCTGCTTTAGTGTGCCGAGAACCAGAAAAAAAAAAGACATCTATAAATACATAAAAAGCAACATTTTTCTTGTCTTTTCTTTTTTTTTTTTTTTTTACAAGAATAGATTCCATGTCTGCTTCGTAAGACTTCCAGTGATTTTCTACCTGCATCTCTATAATCTTTAGGTCGTTCTGGGTGAAACAAAAGATGCTTCGGCTCTAGCATTGATAATGTAACCTGTTCCTAGAGCGCAGAGTGAGCCGACAGTCGTAAAAACACGTTTGCAATAGAAAACAACAGCAGCATCAGGCTGACAGTGGGTAAAAAGTCATATTCACAAATATTGCTTTTTTTTTTTTTTTCCTGTTTTTTGTGAACATTTTAAGTTTACATGCACGATTCTCCAGTGAGAAAATAAATCTAGGAGCCTGATGACGCAGCTGTGAAACGGAGGTGGAATGTATGTCCTGCTGCCCGCTAACTCAGTTCATATTAAATTACCAATAAAAATAAATAAAAAGTTGTTTAGAGTTGGGGGAGATGCAGCGGCGGTCAACGTTGAGCTGCGACGACGTACCAAGGGGGACAGGGCGGGGTAACGGCGAGGTTAGAGGTCAGAGTCTGTTCTGGAAACGTGTTTAAGGCGGTTCTTTTAGAGCGCTGTGACACCCCAACATCACTTTGCTCAGGCACTAAGAAAAAAATAAAATAAAAACCTTCTTTCTATGGTGCTTTTAGAGACAAAAAGGAAGAAAGGCAGCGTACGTCTAAAGCCCCCCCAGCTACCCTCTACAGCCCGCCTCGCTCAGCTCCAGGCTCCTAGGAGAAAAACTCTTTCTCCAGCTCAAACATGGAGGGCCGTGCTGGGGAGCTCTGGATGCGGCAGAGCGGCACGGTGCAGTCCCGCTTCTGCCCCTCCGTGTCCATGTCGAGCAGCGAGCAGCCCACCTCCGAGGACAGCACCACGCTCAGGTCCTGGGCTGTCTTCTCCCCGGAGTAGTGGCCCAGGGAGTAGCTCTTGTTGCGGCCCCGCAGCAGGGCCCAGGCGTGGGGCTTGGCCCGGAACGACACGGGCCTCTGCCGCGGGACGGCGTCCCCGTTGGCCGGCTTTTCCTCCTTCTCCTGCTTCCTCTGAGCAGCAGGTGGCGCCGGAGGGCCGTTGTGGGCTGTGAGCAGAGAGAACAGTCAGATAAACCCGAGCATGCCAACTTCCTCCAGCTATGCACTGCAAAAAACACGACATGTTGTCAAATGCAAATGTCTTAGTACCCTGGAAACAAGACAAAACTGATGTACAAGCAACGTTTCAGTGAGATATGCACCTGGTTTTGAGTTAATAATTCCTTAATATGAAAAAGTACTAGTTTTAAGTACTTCTCCTGCAAATGAAACAAGACTTTTTAATGTATTCATCCACTGGGAGGTTTGCTGTAGAAACTAGACCAAAGATATTCTGAGATCAGTGTTCTTGCGGTGCGGTGTGTGCCCCTCACTGTTGTGGTTGGCGGTGTACTTCTTCCTGCGCAGTCGTGTTCCTGTGTTGTGGTTGCTCTGCTCTGGGGGCCGACTCTGACTTTGCTCTGCCTTCTGGGTTTCAGCTGCAGGCTTGCTGCTCTGGCTGTCTGCAGCTGCTGCTCTGACGGGTCGGGATGTTTCCGAGTTGTCATCGTTGACCGCAGGCTCGGCCTTCCCAGGATTCAGCTCCGACGCCTCGGCCTCCGGCTGTAGGAGGCACTTGGTGGAGTTGCACTCCATGATGGCCGACATCGAGACGAGGTTGACCGGCGGGGCGGCGCCGCCGTTTGAAGACGCGTCTTCCTTGCGGGAGCGGCCGCCCGGTGGGGAGGTGCTGCGGCGGAACCGGGTTGCACGCTGAAACAGGCCCTCCTTCTTCTTCTTCTCCTCTTTTGGGGTCTCGCACTCCTCAGGAGGAGCTGAGGTCCTGATGGCCTCTCTGATGTCGTAACCCAGGACCACAGAGGCCAGCAGCGAGCCACAGCCGTACAGCGCAAAGTCGGTCTTCCGTCGCGCCGACGCCCTCTTCAGGCTGTTGGTGGGGGTCAGCTGAGGGGTTGTGGAGGTGGAGGAGGTGGACGTGGTGGTGCAGGGGTCTTCCGGAGTCTCTGGGGGACTTCCTGCACCGACCCCGGCGTCGCCCGGTCCGCCGCTCCCACCGGGGCTCTGAGGCTGCGTCTCGTCCTTCCACAGAGGAAGGTCGATGTAAACCTGGTTGGGGAACTTGAGCTGCTTTGGTTTGGAGCTGCTGTCGGGACATTCCTGGGGGAACGCCTCCTCCCTGCCTGCTCCCACTGAAAACAAACACACAACTGGTTACATGTAATCAAAACAAGGAAAAAGGGATTTTCTTTGCAAATAAAGTCTTGATGATTCGTTGTACATTTGCCCTCCTCACTGCAGATCCAGACACCATTCTGTCGGGGTGCGTTTCTACGAGCCCATTTAGAAACTGATGTTGTGCCGAAACAGCTCCACTAATTAGTCCAAACTTTCAATTTATGCCACAAATTTTCTATTGGATTCAGGTTTGGACTTTAACTAGGCCACATGAGGCAGCTTCTAACAGGTTTTCTTCAGCCTTGTGAAGAAAAGTACCACAACAAGACACTGCTACCACTGGACTGGCCCCAGGTAACAGTGGGGCCAGTCCACCCGGTCAATCAGGTCCAAGGAATGGCAGTACTGGATTGGCTGCTTTGCTAATGCCAGCTAATAGCGTGTCAAGTAGCATTGGTGCTACGCATGCTGCATTTTCTTTTGAATATTTCAGATATTCTTTAGGGAAAATCTGTAAATAGGCAAATTTTCCACAAATAATACAGCATACCACAGAAAAGTCTGCAAATACTGAACTGTAAATAGGTGAGGGTCCACTGTGTATTTCACCAGGGGTGAAGGGTGATGAGACGCAGAGTTAGAAACCAAACCAATAATTTTGCATGCAAGACAAAATGTCTCGTTTTCATTTCATCTTCTGGGCGCCTGCTGTGTTGCTTGCATGGTTTATAACAAAATGCAAACAGAACCAAAGAAATAAACACCATGAGGTTCAAAAACTATTTCAAAAAGTAGAAATAAACCCACATATATGTAAGAAAAGAATAAAGATTATAGCAATAAAGGTTTGCGTGCCTTCTCTCTATCGTATGTCTATCTGATAGTTTGTGGCTACCTGTCATTAGCTCACCTTGTTCGCCGAACAGAGCGGCCAGGGGAACAGACTTCTGGGACTTCAGCAGGCTGGTGGACCAGGGGTTACTGCCGTCTGACAGAGGACGCACCCTGACCCCAGAACACAGGAGATGGTGAAGACGAGTACCAGACAGACTGCAGGGTCACTGAACAAACTAAATGAGGCACATCTTACTTATTTATTACTTTGAAAATATGAATATTCCCACTTTGTGTTTGAGTGAAGTAAATAAGTAGAGAGAAAATAGTTGAAAAAAATGGGAGTTGTTTTTGGAGCCGGCTGCCCAGTGGAGAAAGGTCGTGGGTTCGAATCCCAGCTTGGAGTCTTTCTAGTTTGCGTGTTCTCGCCTGAGCATGAGTGGTTCCTCTCCGGATCCAAACACGTGACTGTAATCGGCTTAACCGCCCTCGGATACGAAAGGTTCAAGTGTCGCGTCAACAACAGTTCACAGGCAGAAGCTTTATCATCTGATTAGTAAACTGACCTCCAGGTTGATGCAAAGTACAGAAAACTTTTAGGAACATCAACCAAATGTTCTGGGACTAAGCCTGGCTGAGTGTCAGTCTTACCTCTCGGCTGCAGCAGGTCTTTCTTTGCTCTGAACTGAACTGGGGCCCCAGGTTCTTCCTTTCTTCTTGATTCCTTTTTTCACGTCGTCGAACTCCTCCGGCCTGAAGAGGGAGCTGCGGCCCCACGTTCGGTTGCTCTCGTCTTGTGTGACTGACAACAGGAATTTCTGCTTATTACAGACTCATAATATGATTGTCGCAGAAGCTGCACGAGAAACTACGAGGACGCATTTTAATCTGTTAAATCCAACAATAATCTTTGAATAAAATCTCTAATGTCTGTGTTGTCTTTAACTCTTGCCCTTACAAAAGGCCTGATTCAGTTTTTAAGAGCTAATTTGATTGATTTAAAGTTTTTGTCATTTTTTTTAGTTATCTGAGAAGATACACATTGGTACCTTTTTAAAACATTTTATTAAGTTAGAATAGAAAAGGTGTTTCAGTCTCATTAAGACTGGATAAGTCTAATAACTGTAAACATTGTTTAAAATGATTAAAATTGACTTTACAAAACAGATTTTTTAAAACTAAAATAGAACACTTTTTAATTTGTTTGTTTGTGGCTGGATACAAAATTTATCCAACTTCCCCACGCCCCCCAAAAAAACAAAAAACTGAATTTAATTGAATAATTAAAGAGAATATGGAAGAGATGAAACCTCATTATTCAATAAACTTGTGTCCAGTAGAGAAAATAAACTGTTTGTTGTGAAGTTTTAGGCCGATTTCTGTTTTCATACTGAATCGGAGCTGATCCACTATCTTCCTGCTCGCTCTGAATGTCTCCACCTCGCTGAAATGAACAAGAGGAATTTGCTCCTGTTATCACAAGGGCGTTGCAGCGTGCCTAAAAGTCTTTACCAAACTGTTTAAACAACTGACTGGCTGCCTTTTTGACCCTCTCGGTTAAAAACAGCATCCGCCTGCTGGGCTCTAGTAAACCTCTCAAAGAGCTGATGTGATTTTCTTTTTTTTTTGTCCCCCCGTGATTTAATTTTTGAAAAAGAAGATCCAATTTAATCCAGGGAGCATGGTTGGTGTTTAAACTTTCAGACTGTGCATGGCCAGAGGAAGACGAAGCGGACTCACGCTGGATGGCTCGCAGTCGAGGGATGAGCGTGGGGCTGCTGGGCGGAGAGGAGCTGGTGCTGTGGAGGCTGCGCCGCTTGTCCATGGAAGGCGACGCCTGCACGGTTATCTTGTGCTGGAAGTCTGCAGGATGCAACATGGACATGCAGGCGGGTGTAATTCACTCTCAGGGTTTACTCAGGGATTAGACAAGGAGCATTCTTTGTAAATGGCAAATATTGCACAAGCTGCTACACTGAACAAAACTCTCAAGTATAGAAAACCTCACAGTTTTATAGTAAATAAACACAGATGTCAGTAGCTGCCTTTCCATTGACACTATCGCTGCGCAAATGGGAATTGCAGCTTGATTGAAATGAGTCAATTTTGGAAGAAAAAAAAAAACATTAAAAACACAGAAATGAGGTGGATTCTCGGCTGTATTTGGCAAAACTAAAATTTAAACACTTTTTTCGCATCACACGTGTCACATGACCAACAACCGGATGTTACCGCTGGTGGAAAAGACAGAAAAGACGGCAGGAAGTGGTAGGAGGATGATGGTGTGGCATGTTTTTTAATGACTTACTCCTGTGTGATTTTAATTACCTTAATTATTTAAACACCGCAATTGCGAAATTGTGTTTTTCCGAGGTTAGTTTTGCACACATTTGTAATAAAATAATAAAACCTAATACAAATAAATCAATAAATGACATGTACTCTCACCTGAGGGCAGGCTGATGCGGTTCCCATCCTTCAGTTTGAGGCGGGAGCGTTTGAATTTGCCTTTCCTCTTCTTGACGTTGGGCTTGTCCTTGTTGAGCTGGAAGATGAGGATGTTGAGCTCTCTCTCCAACACGTTGATCTCGCGCTCCGCCAGCTGCTGCTCGCGCCGCTTCAGCAGCTCCTCCTGAGACTTCTGCTGCAGGGCGGCCCGCGTCAGCTCCTCCTCCCTGGAGCGCAGCTCCTGCACACAACCGGGTTGGAAGTGAAGGCTGGGCTGCCTGCTGCAAAGCTACAGAGCTACTCTATGAAACCGAGAAGATACGGCTCAACAGAAGCATCTTCAGACTGTCGGACTGCGCCGGTTCATGCTTAAAATAGATCAAATCTGTTCATTTGAACAGGAAGAAAGGTTACTCTGGATACAAAAACTGATATAAAATGCTAAAGGAAGTGTTTGTTTTAAAATATTAATAAGACCCTGACTTACAGCAGCTAGTTTTGAAGTAAATAGACAATCGTTCATGTTGGAAATCAAGGAAAATATTCTAAATGCTGCTCTGATATCGTCTTATATTTTAGATCTTGAACATGAATCGTAATTATCTAAAATCAGAATCAGATCAAAAGCTAAAAAAAAAAAAAAACTTAATTAGCTCAATTTCTGAAATATATGGTTGCATTAAAAATTTCTTCACTTACCGTAATTAAATATCTTAATTTAATCGCCTTAAACCAAAAACTTTCATCGATTTAAGTGATTTAAAATGAAATCGCTAACCAAACTTACAATGCAGGTGTTATGAATAATTTGTCAGATCCTGACAGGATTACACGGTGAAATCAGCAGTGAGGGTTCAAAATATTCAACAGATTACGTTCTGGTTCTCATGTTCGAGGATTTAGAGACACATTCTCAGAAACGCGTTAAGATACAAAGCAGCCTTGAAGACAGATTTCTGTAGGATAAGCGGTGGATGACTCCGTGAATAAGAAGTTGACTGTAGGATTAGTTTGTATGTTGCTGCGAACTTCAGTTTCCTCCCAGGGTTTTTCCTCTTTTCCTCCATCTTTCTCTCAATTCCTTTCTGCTGAGTAAAGATAATCGGTACTAGATGACTTCAGTAAAGCAGCTTTACAGTCGAAACCCGTCAGCCTCCCAGATTAGTGTGGGATATTTGCAGAAAATCTACCAACATAGTTAACAACACTGCCGTTAATTATGTGAAATTTGTATCAGGAAAATGGTTGCCAATCCTCTGAGAAAACACTTTTTATTAAGCATGATTAAAAAAAAAAAAAAAACTACTGAGAGTTAAATAATATATCTGACTAAATTACCAATATTCACAATAAAGAGTGGAAAAAATAGAACATATTCGCCTAGATTAGGAGAAAGAAATATAATTTAAAAGTCTTAGAAACCCAACCTGTGTGGTTCAGCTCACTATTTGTGCTGATCCTGTTTTTTCATTTGACACTAATTAACCCTCGCTTTAAGCGTACACTTAAACAGAAAGCAGATTAAGCTCTTAACCAGGGGGAAGTACGCTCAAGCACCACAGCAGTAATGACTCAGTTAGCTAAAGACGCAACAAGCTTATTAAATGAAGGTGACCAGTCAGGGCTTTCGAGCGGCTACACTTGGACTGCTTCGTCTCTCAGCATCTGCAGACATCAAACGCTGATGTCTGGTAAAGTTTCCACACAGAGCGAGGTGGAGATCGTCGATGCCTTCTGGTCGGCGAGTACCTTCTCTTTGGTCCTGAGCTCATCGAACATCTCCTGGATCTCCACCCGCCAGTCGTCCTGCATGCTGTGGAAGGAGTCCTGGGGCATGGTGGCCATCACCGCCTCCTCGATGGCCGACAGCTGCTCCAGGATGCAGGAAAAGGAGGGGCGGACGTGAGGGTCCTGGTCCCAGCACTCTGCGGGACGAAGCACAGACCGACCCGGGTCAGAACATCTCCGAGCAAAAATCCTTCCCATCTCTCTAAATGGGCTACCAACATATAGCCAGGTAGCTGGTTTTACAGCGGACAGCTGGCATTTGTAGGATACAAGCAGACGCACAGTTGGTGTACAGAAACGTTTTGCAGTATGTCCGACTGCGTTCATCAGACAGAGAAAAGGTTCTGGTTGTCGTCGGCTCAGCAGAACTTTTGTTTTAGTCAGAATGTGAAAAATGATGATGCCAAAAAGAGGCTACGCTTTAACTGAACTGTCGTGTGAATTTTGAACAAACTCTTAAAAAACAGAAAATGGAAATAAAGCGGGTTTCCATTTACTGGTTTGGAGCGAATCAACCAGGTTACGCATGGATGCAATGAACAAGATGTAGAGCTGGAAAACTAGCATGGACCACACATCTCCTTCCACTGAGAGGTCTGGACTTTTTTCACATGTTTCAGAGTCAAGCCCACCAGTGGATAAGAACGTTGGCTGCATCAAAAGAGAGAAACACCACATTACCCACAAAGTCTCGCACTATTTGGTTGAAGAAACGTAAAGTCACGTTTCCCCCCTTAAGAATGCAAATAACAGTACTTTGACCAGTTCACTTAATCACTAGGCAGTACACACAAAATGCAGATTTTTGTCAGATTAAACAGCAAAGTAAATTTGACTAAAAATGACAGCAGAATTGGTTTATTTGATTTTCAAACAAATTGATTTGGCTGTAATCACCTTCCATAAGCTTGGCGAAGGGTTCAGGGCAGGTGGAGGGGATGGGAAGAGTCAACTTGTTGACAGCCACACCGTAAGCAACAGCCAGACCATCGATCCCTCGGTACGGGACCTCCCCCGTTAACAGCTCCCACAGCAGGACACCGTAACTAACGGATGACACAGACACACA
Organism: Poecilia latipinna; assembly: GCF_001443285.1. NCBI lineage: Eukaryota > Metazoa > Chordata > Actinopteri > Cyprinodontiformes > Poeciliidae > Poecilia > Poecilia latipinna. Next base: position 60,718 of record NW_015113050.1, read on the forward strand.
CAAATAAAGTCACCTTCACCGCATGAAGGATAAGATACTTTATTCAGAGTCGTAGTCCGTCGTTGCCGCACCTCCACACGTCGCTGCCTTTGGAGAAGAGCGAGGACTTGATGACCTCTGGGGCCATCCAGGAGTAGGTGCCTGCAGCCGACATTTTTGTAGTTTTGTGCCACTCTCTGGCGAGGCCGAAGTCCGTGATCTTCAAGGTCTTCCTCCCGATGTCGTCGTTCTCAATTTTTTCAAGTAATAAAACTGAGAAAAGGGGAGAGAGGCAACGCTGAAATAAGGCATTTCAAGCGATGTAGTTAAATTTTCGAGATTAAGTTTGATTTTTTTTTTTACATTCTGCTAAATATTACAAACATAAAAGCAAAACAACGCCAAAGAAAAGCAAAGCAAAGCTGCAAAATAAGCATCTGAAAGTAAACTGGCTGGAAATGGATCCAGACTCCAATGTTCCGACACAACACAAATTCAATTTTTTAGATAATTTTTAGATTATAAATGTAAAACTGCTGATAACTTTACAACGGATGGATGAATGAATAATCAACAAAGCAATTAATGGATGAGAGCAAAAAAAAAGAAAATCAAATAAAAATACTTAAACTCCAAATGTTTCTCGTCACCTAAGATTCAGAGACACAGCTCCAGTCAGACTGATTTTTTTTAACAAGCATTTTTAGTAAGTTTTTTTTAAATAGATAACTATGATTAACGCAGCAGAACAGAAGGAGAGAGAAAACTGCATGTGAGGAGTGATGGGTGACATTCATGAGGGCAGGCAGTACACAGCGCCACTCGTTACTGCGGCAACGGGAGGCTGACAGCGCCACAAAGCGCCTGTCCTCAGGTCCTAAAACTGCTTAACACATTAAAGGCTGAAGCCTGCTGGTAACCCAACGCCTGAAGTGAAAGCGCGGCCGCAGAGAAACCGGGTCCAACTGACGCGCCGTATGAAGTCCAGACAATCTGTGACAATCAGGTGTGAAAAATCCATGCCTCGCACACCTACAGCTGCCCAACACTCGCTGCTCTTTTATCCACGTTTTCCTGGAGCGCAGTGAACAGAAACAGCCGGGGCCTGGCGGTCTGAGTTCCAGTCTGAACCCACACAAGACGAGTAACTTCTTCCTCCCGCTTACATTTAACTGGGAATACTTCTAGTTGCACACAGAACAGATAGTAACTGTGTGGAAGTAAATCAGCTCCACCCGTCATTGTTATGAGGAAGGCAATAATTGTTTTGAAATTGCAGCCGTACAGCCACTAGCAACAAGTCTGTGAAAGTACCAGAGCAGCCTGACTGACTGACCAGGTAAAGCCAGGCGCTTATACATGAGATGGCTCATGAAAAATAATCCCACACGTCGGTTTTAAGGTCTGTTGTCAGCTTTGCTTTCTTGTTTCACATATTTTATCTTCAAAAAACTGAATATTAACAGCAAAAAGTGGCTCTTTGATGTCTTGATACTCTTGATTTTTTTCACATCTGTTTTTACTTCTGCCAGAAACGTCTCTCATTACAAACTGCCCCACTTCACGACTTTATGCGCAGACCTATCGCTTACAGTCGAGCTGCAGAGATTCTGCGAAGCAAACAACGGAGGAGCTGAAACGTACGCCTCGATCTTCCTCAAGTTACTTCTGGGTTATTTTTAAATAAATTTTTAAAACAATGACGGCCCATTAAAAATAAATCCATAAAAGTTGTGTTTGTTTTTTCCCCAAGCGTGCAGAGCGGATGGACTTTACTATGCGTTTCTTGGGGTGTTGTGTCAAAGGAGTGAATTGTTGGAATTTTTAATAGTTAAAATGCGACACTGTAGCAATTTCCAAACAGAAATATTTGTGATGCTTGTAACAAGGTAGCTGCATCATGAGTTGTTTTTTTGTTTGTTTTTTGTTTCTCTAACCTTGAACTCGCTGCTCTCAATCGCTGCACGGCAAACACAGAAAAAAAATATTCACCAATAGTAAATTTACCTCCCTGGTTTTATGCGCTTCTTAAAAGCTTATTGTTCTGCTGGTTATTACAAGTCCTGCTTCTTAATTAAAGAGTAAGCAGATCCGTTGACAGATGCCAATGGGCGGCAGAAGGCAGCCGCTGCCCTGAAGAACCGACGGGGAGCTCAGAAATACGCCTCGTCACTGCTGGGTAAATACAAAAAAAAAAAAAAAAAAAAAAACTCAAACAAGCAGAATGGCCTCCGTTAAAAAATGTCCACGATATCAGAGGCGCTGCGTGACTCGGTTGGTACAACGGGTCAACGTCCTTGACGTGTTTGTCCTTGTTGGATTCCTGGTCTTAGGTCATCTACCTACTTCTCTCTCAACCCTCCTTCCTGTGATATTGGCATTAAAAAAAAAAAGCTGCCAGAGCCCAAAAACTGACCACTACTTTAAAACAAAGCACCACTTAATCATAAAGTCTCAGTTTATCTGAAGGTTTTAGGTGGCAATTTTCAGATCTGACCAAGTTAGTTTGTTTGTCACAAGAAACGAAAACATTTTGTACCAAATTTGACCGAAGGATATTTTAAAGTTTAATAGACCCTGAAAACAACAGAAACTGCATCACCTGTAAAAACTTCAAGAAAATACATAAACATTTCAGTCTAATAAATCACTAAAGCACTGCCTGACTACTCTGAATGAACTGCAAACATTAGGATGGCAGCATTTTGTTTTTTAAGAGCAGTATTTGTATTTGTGTGCATTTGACTGGGTTAAATACAGATAGTTTAAATCACAGCCTGCAAATCAATACCTTTAATTCCCCGGATAGGAAAAAAAAAAAACCCATGAACTTCAATGTTATTTTGACATCAAAACCAAACCTAGTTTGAAAACCTTAGCTTCAGTTTCAAGCCCTGAAAGGATATAAAGACAAAAAAGTAGCAAATCTCCTTTTTTTTTTTTATTTAAGTACTACAAGAGTGTTTGATTTGTTTATGAAGACAGAAACAAACGAGTTGTACTAAATCTCAACTTGTGATAGGTCAAAATATAACAACAACAACAAACAAAACAACTTCATTTGATCATAAATCCTATTTTTCCAGAAATTTTAATTTTTCTTTTAGGTATTCGAGTAAATCTGAGAACACAAACTTATTTCCATTGTTATCCAAAGTGATAAACTTTTCAAAACTGGACAGGAACCTTGAACAGTGAAGCGAGCCCAGATGAACTACAAACTCTCTGATTGGGTAATTCTGTGGTACCAAAACAGTTTCACATCCCCCCCCAAATTTCCACTTGACATGAACGAACGTGAAGCGGTACGCCGAGCTTACAAAGTGGTTTGTTTCTGAAAGTAGCTCTACTTTGTCGTCTGCAGCTCAGGTCAGCCGTCTAACGTGAGCAGTGACGGCTAAGATTTCCGTTGCCATCGTCAGGTAATATTTTAATAGCTGTGAAACAACCGCTAGCATCATTTCAGGACGTCCCAGGCTCGGTGAAGAACAGGGCCATCGGTGCCATTACTCTCCTGGGGCAAACAGGGGATCCTCTACCCCGGCTCCAACAATGGGAATTCCATTACAAAACAGGTTTCATTCCACCAGCGATACACTTCGACTTCCTGTTGTCAAGTCGTCTCCCGGTGACGCCAAAGATTCCTCCCAGCGGCCTCCGTGGAACAATAATAACGACTTAAGACGGGTTGGTTACACGACCTTGAGGAAAAGTGGTCTCAGGATGAACCTGTCTGTGCTGACTTGACGTATAAAATGTCAGGCAGAATATTTTCTTTGGAGCTCCGTGCTACTTTGGTGTCAGCCCTCTAGAAACGATGGATAAAAGAACAAGCTTCTGTCACATGACTCCCTGCTGACGTCAAGCTACAAATAGCAACCTGTCACACTTGCAATCCATTTTATTTGACGTGTCGACTCTAACAAGAGCTGAGCTGCTGGCAAGCGGGAGAGTCAAAAGGTTGACTAGTTTGGTTGCGTTTCAAATGATTAAATCAAACTAAGGAACTCCTGGTGAACATTTATTTGCTCTCTACTTAAAACGTGTCTTGAAAAATACTCAGTAAGTGAAGAGGAAGGGAAGGGTTTACTTCTGTTTTCAAAGTTTTATTGGCCAAAGTGAATCTGAAATGCGGAGAATGCATTTGTGTTCAGCCATGTAGGGTGGAGACGGGAGGTGAGCGGGTCATACGAGACCAAAATTTTACTTTAAGTCATGCATGCAACAGGTTGTGTGTGCTGGAACTTGAACACGTATCAACCTGATTTCCCTTTCCTCATTGTGAAGCAGGGTGGTAGCTGCATCATGCTGTGGGAAATGCTAAGGGAAGCTGTTCAGAGATGGAGCTAAATGTAGCACAATTCTAAAAGAACAGAGATTGCAAACAATTTCGTGGGTTCATCTTTCACTAAGATAAATATTCAGCTTCAGCAGAAACAAGACTTTAGATCAGATTTCCATGTGTTGAAGCGCCCAAAGTTCAGATCTAAATCCATTTCAGAAGATAGGAAACTCCACCCACTTTGAACTCCAGCTATTTAGAAATGAAAAATGGGCACAAATTGACGGTGTCTGGATGTGCAGAGCTGGTAGAGACTCACACTTGCAGCTGTGATTTCAGTGAAAGGCGATCATGACTGTGACTACAAATGGATGCCACACTTTTGAAATATGTATTTGTGAAAACTATTTACTTGTTTTTATCACATAAAATCATAACATTATATTCATCACATAAAATCCTTAAAAAAAACCCTAATTGGTTGGTGTAATAAACTAATCCCTAGAATACCAGCAGCATTGAGACAAACAAACAGATCAACAGCAATCGATGAAAACTGGTGAGTTTATTTACAAGTCAAAGTCTCTACTCAGTGTTTACAAGCTCGAAGTCTCGCCTATAACCAACAGCTGAGTCAATCTTTTGGTCCTTCGGATCCATATTATGTAAGACTCTGTTGATTATTCCCTAAGAATCTGCCAGACTTAAACACCGTCATGCACAAGCTTTGTGATTTTGGTAATTCAGTAATGTTCCGTAATCCAGACTATTTTCACTGTTGGCTTTAAGGATTAGGCCTGCAGGCCAACAACACGTGACAGAAACAGATGAGGAGTCGATTTTATGACGTTTTTGAAGCAACAACACTCCAATGTCAAAAGGTGTAACTCACTTAAAACAGTAAAGCTTCAAACCCCACAAAAAAAAAGGCACACAGGCAAGACAGAGACAGGCAAAATTCTTAGTTTCGGAAAAATTGGCTGTGGTAAAACATTTCTAGTTGCACCTTGGAAACATTAACTTCTGCAGGCTCCGCTGGGTTTCAATGTTATCCATTAAAAGGTAAAGACGAGCTCATCACAACCCAAATACCATTCCATAAACAAAGCAACTTACAGATTTCAACCTCAGTTCAGTCATGGTGACAGTGACTGCTTCCGTTTCATCTGAGTCTCAACTAAAAAGATTTGGTGAGTCGATTTTCAAAACTACACACCAAACCACACAGAGATCACATATTAGGAAATATGTCAGAGGTGACTAGTGAGCACTAACTAGCAAACTCCGTTACCCACATACAAAGTTGATCAGCCACAAACCGATTACCAAAGAAACTTACATTAAACTGAACTCAAATGTTATTTATTGTTACAAGCTAAGACAAAGATCGTTGCTTTGCAAACAAACTTGTAACTGGGGTTATAAGTTCATGCTTAATCTGTCTACCGTTTCTTACTCTGTTGACAAGAAAAAGAGTGACAAAGGGCACCAGCTCATGCAAATGAAGGCGCGTATGCCTTCAAGGCAGACCGCGCCCTGAGCCAACACCCATTTATTACTCCTTTCCCATCTCATGGAGGAACAGTGGGAAGATCAGACAAAAAGGTGCTGGGAACAAATCAGGTCTTATGCTTTCTTGATCGAGTTAGGTTGGGTCTGTGGGCCTTATGAAACATGTTCATTACACTCTTTGTGCAAAAAAAAAAAAAAAAACATTTTAAAATATTGAGTTTTCACCTGGCTCCTTTCAGAAAACAAATCAGCTGCTGCTGGCCACACCCTCCAACTCAATGTTTACACTTTAGACATGTGGAAATGGCTACAAACAGAATTTTTTTTTTTTTTTTTTTAAATCCACTTTTGTAACCTCCCTTTAAAGCAACTTTACAGGCTAATCAAATGTCTATGTGCAACCTGGGGATGCATGACGCTGCAGCTGTCACTATTGTTACCAACCAACATGATTAATCTGGCTTTGAATCCCAAAATGGAGTCTTTCTGCATGGAGTTTGCTTGTTCCCCCCAAACATGCGTGGGTTCTTTCCGGGTACTCCAACTACTGTACTGTACTAGTGAGGTTAACTGGTCTTTCTTATTAGAAGTGTGTGTATGTGTGTGTGTCTGTGATAGACTGCCAAAACTTATCTCGACTTAAAGGTTAAAAATAAAAAACAAACTGTAAGAGATACTGTTGTGGTCAACCACTTCAGTGCTGGTCCAATGTCGTTACAATTTCTCATTGCTTATCTTGATGCCAATGAAAAATGAAAAATAAAAAAACAAAAATAAAAAACAACTATCTAACTCAGAGTCAAAACTATTTTGTTTTAGCGGAGACACTGGGAAATATATTTGATATTTTCTGATGTCCTACATATTTCTGGACTTCTGGAACATTCAAACAATTTCTAAAGATGATTCAGAGCAGCTTTCCCTCCTTCAGAGTGGGTAGATCTTTTTCTGCCTTTGAGCAACATTGCATAAGAAAACAAGTGATCCAGATCCAAACTTCCTCATTTACCAATGCCTTTCTTATGAAATTCATATTTAAAGGTAGATGAGATTTTCCTCAGCGGCGCATAAAAAGTAACTCTGTCTCATGAATGAATAAAAACCCCCAGGCAATCCGGCCGATGGGAACAGGATCAGCACCAACAGTCGGCTAAATCCATCTATCGTGGTCACATCCCTCTCTGGGCCACTTTCTCCTTGTGCGCCCTCTTCCTCTCCCGGTTCGTGCCTGTAAAAGCTGGCGTTCCCCCTACGGCTTGGCTTATTTACACCCATCAAATGTTTAAGGTGTGCAAGCCGGTGCCTTTTTGCCACATAAAGCATCCATCATTGTGCTCATAAGCCACAGACAGGAATGTGGAGGACTGGTCGATGTGGAAGGCAGCTCTTCTCAGCTGTGGGCCCTTTTCCTTTTCACCCAGCCCTGCAACAATAGGTGCAGTCAGGGAGAGGTCATAAAAAACACGGTGAAAGCATCTCAACTCCTCCTCTCTCCCCTCTGCCCTTTCTCCCACCGGAGAAAGGACAGGCAGTAACTGTCTGTGTGTCACCAGGGGTAATTGTGGGAAGCCAGAGAAAGTAGCCTTGCGCTACCTATTGGGACTCTGATGTTTTCTTTGGCCCAAGTCACCAAAAATTTAAGTAAACAGAGATGCGTACGTTGTTTAGGGAAATGTTTTAGTGGCCTCTCTGTCCTGATGAAAGATTTATGTAGGTCAAAAAATCAAAAAAAAAACAAACGCGGAGTTTGAGAGAAGTTGCTTTGCTTGATAGTTCCGACAGAAGCAGATACAACGCTGAGCATGTAGAGTTTTTACTGGAACTTTACAGTAAATACTTCTGTTATTTTCAGAGACAATAACTAATTTTCTGGAATTAGACCAGAGGATACTAAGCAACCCTGAACAGGAGCGCCTAGTTTACATAGTTTAGATCAACATTACATTATTTTTCTTCTTTTGCTCTTTCCTGTGGTTTGTTATTTTTGCCTGTATTTCCTTTTAATTCCTGTAAAGCCCTTTGTTTTGCCTTGATGCTGAAAATGTGCTATATAAATAAAATTACCTTTACTGTTACATGTAAGATCTGACAATTATGACACAGTTCTTCCCAGTTACCGTCATCTGTTAGAGAAAGTTAGAAAAATGATGGATTGGAAAGAGTTTTGTCACAATCCTGTATTTGAGTTTGTCAAGTCCTATGCTTTTACAGACAAAAAGAAAGATTTTATAATTTACAAAAACACCTCGGTTACTTTAACTTTTAAGACCAAAATGGGCTCCATCGGTGTTCTGAATCAGATCTCCTCTGCACTCGTGTCTTCTTTTTTTTTTTTTTTTTACACCAGGCACACCAACAAAAGGATGGAAATTATTCCCAAGCTCTGGTGTATATGGTGCGTTCACTGTGCTAAAGGAGAGGTTGGTGTGTTCAGTGAGACACTGGGAGAGGAAGAGCAGCACCGGGACAACGCCATGAAGCCCCAACAATAGCTTCCGACTGACGGGTGTATGCAGCTGTACGCGCTCCAAGCGGAACTCCCGTCAGTTTCAGTGGCATTCAACCGCGCATTCCTGGCATACTGTCATTCAAACCAAGATGCAAGACTGCAAAGTTAATATGGACTGTGTGTGCTGGCTCTGGACCAAGTTTCAGTGTGATGCTTGGCCCACGTGCTGCTTTGTCGAGTCTGCACACCCTAAATCAAAGAAAAACACACACACACACACACACGCACACAAAGACAAAAAAAAAAACAAAAAAAAAACACATCTTGAAGTGTGAAAGGATGAGCTTTGCTTTGAAACATACTTTCACATCTACAACTGGTATTTCTACAAATTATGTGGACGCAGTCAAGATGTTTGAAAATGTGTATAAATATCCTACTTTGTAAAATTTATTCAGATGAATGACATCTAAAGAGTTCCAGAAACATCAGCACGACATTTTTAGTTTTAGTAGTGCTAAACCGCAACGCTCAGAGGACATGTGGCTAAACATAACCTGCTTGCGTCATAAGCAATTTACTGAGTTGATATTTTTAAGTTGCTATTAATAATATTCTAAGTAAAACAAACAACAAAAAAAAACCTTTGCCCTAACTAGACATGCAAAATATGAAGCAGCAAGACGGGGCCGAACAAAACGAGCAGGGATAAAATAAGACGGGAAACCCCCTCAGTTTGGGGCAATAAAAGAGTAGCGCTCCTCTCTGGGAGATTAAATATGAACAGAACAAAACAAAACGAGGGCTTTGAGACCCTCCGAGTCCTAGCCATTCTTTTGGCCGCAGTAGCCTAGCAACCGCTGCTTGACCAGTCCATTGTGTAAACGTATGTTAAGCTTTTATCCCTCATTAGCAACATTCCTCCCTGCAGGCTGGGATTTTACAGATTAGGTTGAAAAACACAATGGAGAATGGACAAATCTTGCTGACTTCCAACATATTACTTTACAGGCTAATCATTGATCAAACAGCTGCGCGTTTGTCTGCGTGTAGCGTGCGTGCATCCAGAGTTGATAAATGACGGGCAAAGCGAGTCAAGCAAAGTTTTTCAAGCTTTGTTCTTCTACATCTGTATGTGTACACACCTGGCCATATCCAGGTTTATAATGCAGGCAAAACACAAATAACGCAATGTGATTTTAGTAGAGGTTGAACCCTTATTGTAGTAACCCTAACCCCCCACAGAGATTAATCTCTTTTCTATTATCTTTTTAGTTATTTAAAGCCAAAACAAACAGGCAAGCCTGCAGCAGTAGATGCAACATCTCCTCTGAGCTTCGTTATTATATATTTTGTTGTTGTTGCTTTACTGGGAAAACAACTCAACACACTGCAGGGTGCCACTGGAGTGCTTGTGTGTCATAAAGAGGCTTTTGTGAACCAACTGTCCTGCTTCTGACCAAACACACACACACAAACACACAAACACACACGCACACACAGAGCTTCGTTCGCAGTCTTTAGATAGCACTCAGTGTTGGCTACACTATCTCCAGACTTCTGACCCTGAAACAATCTTCTGTGTGCAGGTCTTCACTCTGCTGTTGACAGGAATCAGTCTCCATCGTTCTCGAAAATGTGTGGGAAAAACTAAGTGTTTCAAATGGACACGTTTCTTATCAGGTTTTTTTTTTTTTTTTTTACTCGTGAAGTTTGAGAGTAAAGAAGGTTGTGAAGGATCTTCCATGGCCTCTATATTAAGTGCTCTCTGTTGGAGCTTAGGTTTCCACCGTTTCACAGAGAGGTGACATGGCAAATATAGCAATTTGTGTTTGCCGCACTCTGCCTGTTTGGGGGAAGTGTGTTTGCGTATGTCAACCAAACATCCGATTAGCGGCAACAGTCTACACAACCTCAACTGTTAAATCCTTCTGCTCCATCTGGTTCATATTTAAACCAGAAATCTTAATCTAAACTAATACAACATCTGGACTTGGCCTCTCTGACACTGAAATGACCAAAGGTAAAAATATTTGTAGAGGCAACTCTATAAACTAATGATCCTGCTAGAAATTAGCCAGTTGGTTGCACAGCAACTAAAAATTTGTTGTTAAAAAAGAAAAAAACAAAAGCAATCAGTAAATACGCCACACTGCCACGAGGTCGCCATAGCAACACCACTCATTGGTGTGGAAGTTGTTAAAAAGTGAAGACCACTTTACTTTCAGTGTTATCAAGGTTTTAAATAAGAAGTTGCTACAGTAGTGAGAGTCATTGGATAACTGGAAGTTAATTTGTTTTAATCCCTTGACGATACCAGATCCATCTTCTCAATCCTTTGGACTCTCACTGGTAGGGTTCGGATCCACCAACCAAGTAATCCTAGCTGCAATAATCCCGCTAATTGCTAATATAAGATGTTAAAGATAACAACATGCTGTCCAGAGAAAGATATAAAAACACTGACAGAGGAGACAGCTGATCAGACACGTGAGGTAAATGTTAGNCCNATCGAAACTTATTCCTCAAATGTGTTTCCAGATCCCATTTATCTCATTGACTTTTTAACCAGAAAAGCCAAAAACCACCTTTCTCAAAAACGTATTTCAAATTTAGCCGTTTTCATCAACCTTTCCTGATGCGATACTTCAAAATATGCATGAAAAAACATGGATGGAAACACAGTTTATGGACTCATTTGTCTCTGGTGTTTTATTCCGTATTTATAAATAGTTAAAGGGAGATAATGCCAGAAATTATTATTGAGGGTCCTTTTTGACTTTTTTTTTTTTGTCATGGCTTAACTATAAGGGACTGCACAAAAAACCTCGTTGGTCATAGGATCCTCCACATTAGTGCAACCCGATCTCTTTCAAATCCAGCAAGAAAGTCTTAACCTCAAGCGCTCGGACAGTCTGGTATGTGTACATTTCACAGGTTTTGTCCCGGCATTCACACGTCGACTCCCACAGCTGGAGATAAACAGAGATCGCTACGCCACAGCTGCTCCCCACATGGCCCCGGGCTGATGGGAGCCTCCGATCACAAAAGGGAGAGAAATGGTGTTTAGGGTCACATTACACACATAAACACACCTGAGCTGAAGCAAGTGGCCTGTGTCTCTGGCTAGGTGACCCAACCCCCCCCCCCCACCTTTTTTTTTCACTTCCAGTCCCTTTCCATTCATTATTCAGTCCTGGGAAACTAAAGTTTGCTGGCCTCTTATCAATTACCAGAACTGGAACAGTAGGCCTGCTGCTACTCTGTGAACCAAAATCAAGCGACATGAGCCTGTCATGGATGAGAAAGTCTCACAGTATCGAGCCTGTTCCTACTTACTAAATCACCGGCTTTGTACAATTACTCAGTTATTATGCACATGCTAACGCTTTCTGTACCTTTTTCCTCTCCGTGCCTGTTAAGCACACGTGGCTGGTAAATCACAGACTTTATTTGAACAACATTTCAGCTTTAGGCGGAGAGGGGGCTGGGAAAGTGAATCTGTGTGTTTTGAAGCATAAGGGGGTCTCGGAGCAGGCAAAGTGGCCCAGCTGGGTAAACTCTTCACTTTAGTTCACATCCTCTCGATGGCTTCATCCCCTCCTCCTCTCCACTTTGTTGCATTTTCAACCTATGCAGAGTAAAAGGCCTGGACTGGTCAAGTACTGCGGTGAAACATGTGAATTACGGGTTTGCAGTAGCTTCATTTGACACTGGTGTAACAGCACTGGGTGAGGTGAGATGTTTTAAAGCTAAACATTTCCAAATGTCCAATTTAATCAATTTTGATGTCTTGCTAAGGAGCCTTTAGCCTTGAAATCTTTATTTGTATTGTGAAAAGTTATAAACAGAATGCATTCTGGGCATTTTAATAGGTTATAGATCGACAAAGCATATCTCATAATCAAGTGAAAAGTGCATGGTTATATTTTCTCTGTTGTTTTTAACAAATAAAAATGAATGAAAAAATGTGTTGTGCATATCTATTCAAACCCCTGGGTCAGCACTTTGTGGAACCACTGCTCTCTACAACCACAACTGCAAGTCTTTTATGAAATGCCTCAAAAAGTTTTAGATGTTTTTGAACAGTTCCCTCTGAACAAAAACATCCCCACGGCATGATGCTGCCACCACCGTGTTTCATACTGATAAATTCTCCCACCTGAGCTGTGCATCACTGGAGCTCCTCTGAACTGAACTGTACTGTTCACTTTTGTAAAAGCCTAAACAGAGCAGCTTTGTTTACACTGACGTTAAGTTACCCAAAGGTAGTTGGCATTTTGCCCGTGTGACATTCAGTATCTTTACAGTTTTCTTAAAATCTTACTCAACTTTGTCAAGTATGAAGTAATGCCATGAACCGCAGGAGGTCTTATACCCACCAGAGAAATGCTTCGGAGTGGTCAACTCACCCAAACAAGGATCAGATCAGAAAATGGCAATACATTAAAACATATGTTAGGTTTCTGCTTTTTGTGATTGTTATGAGATATATTTAACTATGATGAAAAAGAAATGGATGGACCATCTTCTTAAAGTACATTGGCACAAAATAAGAGCAAAAAGAAATAAAAAACACACACACAACACAAGGACATGCTATTTATTGATTATGTGACTTCTGGGATAAATTGTTTTTTCTTTATTTATTTGGGGGGATTTGAGTACATGGGTGTGAATAGAAATGCTGCTAAATAATAAATTCGATTTTGATAGATATGCTTATTTATTTGAAAAGTATACTCCATTTACTTCACAGTAAAGCTACTTTGTTCTGGTCCCCTAAATAAAATTCTAATCTGCAAGGCCTTTGCTAAAACTTTACAAAAGACACACACACACACACACACACACACACACACACACACACACACAGTCAAATCTTTGCTTACTGTTACTGGACTTCAGGTCCCGATGGATGATGGGTACCACGGCCTCCTCGTGCAGATAGAGCATCCCGCGTGCGATCTGCACTGCCCAGTTGACCAGGATGTGTGGCGGGATACGCCTTCCAGTCAGCGCCCGGTTCAGCGTCCCGCCTCGGGCATACTCCATCACCAGGCACAGGTTGGGCTCTTCCAAGCACACCCCCTCCAGTTTGATGATGTTGGGATGCTGCAGCATTGAAAACAGCTTGGCCTCCTGCTTGACGCTGGCGGCGGTGGCCGTGATGTCCTCATCCGGGTCTTGCCGTGCCGCTTTCACCGCGACCTCCTGATCTTTCCATGTTCCCCGGTAGACTTTGCCAAAGCCACCCACGCCAATGATTTCCTCCAGCACCAGTTCACTGAAGGGAATCTGAGTGGGCGAGCTGGGCACTTGCTCCGACACCCCCGCCGACCCACTGGTTGCGGGAATACGGTAAATAGCGGGCTGGTACGTGACGTAATTAGAAGGGAAAATCCCGACCCGGTGGTTCAGCTTGCCCGTCCACCATCCTTCGTCCCCGGAGATCGCAGCGTCCTTGGACAGGACCTCGACCACGTCCCCTCTCCTGAGGCTGAGCTCGTCCTCGCCGCTTGCCTCGTAGTCGTACGCGGCGGTCCACAGGGACCGAGTGGGACACAGCGGAGCAGAGTGAGCCCACGACCGGACAGTCGGGCACTCTGTCCAGGCATGCTCCCCGGTCCCACCGCCGCCCGGCCGCCCTTCACCGTTTGGGGAAGCGGCCTGCGAGACATCCATTTCTCGGTGGCCCTAGCGGCACCATAGGGTGCAGAGCTTATAGAACTAAAAGAAAAAAAAAATTAAAACTTTAAAATATAACTTTTAAATATACTCATAATGTCACTTTAGCGAGGTGAATCCCCTCAGCAGCACCCAGGAAAGTCAAATCGTGTCCAAAGTCCTGTGAGAGAGGCAGCCTACAAGCGTGTATCCACGTCGCCACTCCGATAGAAGTATGATGGTCAATGAGCAACCCAGCGAGGCTGCTCGCTAAGATTAGCCGAAATACGGCTTAGCAAACACCAGCGCTTCATGGGCTGACGCCTGAGACTTATTAAAAGCGACCAATACGCCATGAATTGCGTATATAATATTTGTAAGTCAACTAAGTAACGACGAGATACCAAAATGTCCTGTGAGAAAACTAAAGTTAGCCTTAAACAGATGGAGCAAAGTTACCAAGTTTCCGCAGGTGCCGCAAGAGGTGCACCTGCACCGTCCGACCCGAGGAGAAACACAGAGCCTCCCCGGGGCTGGTGTCCCGTCCAAACTCGCAGGTAAATAGTTCGAAGCAGTCGAGTTGAGGAATGTAAAGTTTGCCTGCTGGTTTGTGGACTTTAAGGACAAACCCCGGCTGCATTCCAGACTCCTGGCTAGCGGGCTAGCTTAGCATAGGTCAGCCCGTTGGTTAGTTGGTTGGTTGGTTGTTTTGGGAAAAGTTGCCCCTCTTTTAAAACCGCTTCATCCACAGTCTCTCCTCCGAGTGGGGGAAAGAAAACCCGTGAGTAAAATGAAAAGCGCACAAAACATCTTAAGAGATAAACTTCTTATTAAGACGCGGACAGAAACATAAAAGAACAATCCCACAAACTTTAACCAAAACAATCCCTCCCCCGACCGCCACTGCTGTCGCTTAGCGGAGTGGGTCGCAGCAGAGGCTGGCTGGATCTGAGGACTGCTGCTGTCCGGGCTGGCTCTGGTGAACGCTGATTGGTGGACGGGGTGACACGTGACGAGCGCAGCAGTTGGAGTGGAGGAAGGAGGAGCCACTGTAGGAATGTCTGTGGAGAGCGCGCTTTCATGGAAATTATTGGAATAGTCAACCATAAAAACCCCCATCCACTCCGACACACATGCCCATTGAAACTGTTGATACTCAGCCACAGCTTTAAACTGCAGCCCATAAATTTGAATCCATATTTAATGTATTAAAATATATTAAATTTCAACACTTTATGCTTAACTATTGCATCCACATCCATACATATCAAATCATGCTTGGTATGGTGTGGTATGCATTATGCGATTTAACTGATTTCTCCATTAAAACCGCTTGAGGAGTGAGATTATGGCAAGCTCATTTTGCATATTGTCACCATCCTAAAATAATAAAAGTCCTAAATCGCCATCCCTTTCTTGCCAAAAGAGATGTTTTAAGCAAGGAAGAAAAAGAAGGGGGGAGCAAAAAAAAAAAAAAAAAAAAAAAATCACTTTTGGCAAAAAAAAAAGAAAAAGAAAAAAGTATTCTGGCCTTTTTTTTGGAAGTTGACAATTGCAAGGCTATTAAAAAAAATCTATGTTTTTAAATATAAGTTTTGCTAATTTCATGAAAATCACTTAAATTAAAATTAAAGTACAAAAAGTATTTCTCTTTAATTAACCAATTTAAAATAGGATCACAGCCAAATAAAAGGTCACACTTTAAATTTTTATTTTTTAAATGAAACGGCGTTTTAAACACCGAGTATAAGCACCAAGTATTAAGCACTCACACAAGAAGAAAAGGTTTGTCATCACAAAAATAATAAGATAAATGTTGTTATCTCAACATAATGTGATAAGAAATTTATTTTTATGCATGGGAGCGCTTGAGCTTTTGAGTGATAAGAACGCCATTTTGACAAGACAGGAATGCTAACAGTTGCCTTGTGAAGTGTAGATAGGAATACTGTTTGATTATGTGACTCGACGTCCTGCCATACCGCCTCACATCCCGAGCAACGAAGGTGGGACTCATAATAAAAACGACGGAGAGGGGAGGAGAAGGAGAAGAAGGGAGGGGGCTGTCAGTGCTACGCATCTGTAGGAGCGGAGGAGAGGGAGGAAGGGGACAGCCGAGCAGGTCAAGATGAGATCCGCGGAAGCAGCGGCGGACAAACGAGAGGACCCCGTCGAGAGAGACCGAGGATGAGAGAGAGGGCTCCGGGAGCACTGCTGCATCGCTCCAACATGGAGGCGCAGTGACAGCAGCTCACGTTAGAGGAGATCATCTCGTCGTAGCCTTGCAGCATCATCGTCCCCATCACCGTCCGTCCAGAAAGCCGAGCGGAGAGGAGGAGACATGGGCTCCCACGTTGTGCAGACCCTGCGTCAGGGACTGTGGGCATCTCTGACCGGCGGCTGGTACCACGACCCGGACCAGAACAAATTCAACAACTCCTGCCACCTCTATCTGTGGATATTCCTTCTGATGCTCCCCCTGTCTCTGCATCTGGTGAGCTTTTCGTGAGGGGATCGTGATGTTCAAGGCCGCGAAGGTTGCTGCGAGGTGTGTGTGTAGCAGTGTATGTGTGTGTGTAGCAGTGTGTTCATGCGCCCGTTTACTCCGCGTTGGATGAACAACCGAGGGATCTGCAGGTATGTGATGTCGCTCGCTGCAGCGCCCAGAGATTGCGAGGATCGCGGGTGGATGAAAAAAAACAACAACAACAACAACAACAACAAAAAATCGGGCAATGTCGCACTGTTTTTCCCTGCATGTAACGCATGGCTGCTCCAGGATCTGACAGCAGTGAAGAAACTGTGTTCATGATGATGGTGATGATGATGATGAGTGCAACACAGGCTCCATCAGTTATGATTATTTTGGTAAAAAGCATTTTACTTATATATCTGTTATTTGCCTTTATTTTCTGATTTCAAACATAACAAATATGCTGCTACCCCCTTAACTGAAGGTTGATAACATTATATTACTAAACGATACTAAAGTGAATCATTTGGCTCTCTGCATGCAACATCATGTAAAATCCAAGCTGCTCTAATAATAGCTGCCAGTCTTTTAGAGAACGTCTCTGCACACCCAGAGGCTGCTTTAAATAGCTCAAACTCACTCAGATTGAATGGAGAGCATTTGTCAACTTTAACTGTGAAGTCCTGCCACAGAGGATGTGTTTGACGAAGGTCTGGGCTTTGACAGAGCCATTCTTACACAAAAATATGCTTCGATGCAACAAAGCGCTGGTTGGTCTTTCCCCTGTTTATGAAATGTACACCCAGTTGCACTAAACATGCCACCATCATGTTTCACAGGGCAGAATCTGCGTTTCAGCACCACCTATAGCGTTTTGCATAGGCAAAAGGTAAAAAAGTAAAATAAAAACGACTTCTGTCAACTTTCTTTTTTTCTTTTTTTTTTTTTCTTTTAGAGTTTTAGCATCTTGGTCACTTGGTCTTGCAGACTCAAAAATTTGCATGACCAAGTGTTCAATATGTTTTTGTCACTAATTTCAGAAAGTGAAAGTTGTGGTTATGGCTTACAGATAGTGAAAACCCAAAATCCACTGTCTCAGAATATTTGAATATTACATGGGATCCATTTTGGAGTCGCGATTTTAATGTCGGAATGTTTTTTTGTGAACATTTGACCATCTACACCATCATGGGTATGTCTGCTGACTTGACAAATGTCCAGAAGACATTTATCGACACCCTCCACAAGTAGGGTAAGCATGGTTGCTCGCAGAGTGCTGCATACAAGCATTTTTATAGAAAGTTCAGTGGAAGGAAAACGTACGGTAGGAAACTGTGCTCTACAAACAGGGAGGATTGTTGAGCAAAATCTATTTGAGTACTTGAAGAAGCTTCTCGAATTGAATAGATGCCAGCATCATGAGCCACGACTCTTAGACAAATCCTACTTATGATGTGCAAATTTTGCATTTCTTATGGCAAGCCAGTCCTGAACCAGAGATGTCAGAAGAGTCTTCTATGGGACAAGGAGAAAAAAGGAGCACACTTTTTCTGAATCCTGACATTCCTGTTTAAAATATCCATTTTTTTAATGGAGCGCATGAAACAATGAGCCATAATAATCAAACCTGGAGAAATAAAAGCTCGGCATATTTCAGTTCATGTGTAATAAATATGATATACAAGTTTTCTGAAATAAGAAAAAAAATGTCAATGAAATATGGTGCTATTTAAAATTTTCCATGTGTATGTATGTATGTATGTTAAGTGTGCACATGGTACAAAACGTAAGTCTGCCTAAAATTAGCTACATTTGTTATTAGCAAACAGAATTTGAACACATACACATGGCACCTGAAATATCAGACCCTACGATGAAAAAATGTTTCTTTGAACCGTCTTGACAAATACTCTTCCTTTGTTGGAGTTAATTTTACTAGTTTTGCTCAAACTATAATTCTGTCTTGAATCATTTCTGAATCGTAGCTTGAGTAAAGCTAACAAAATCAGAGTCATTTTTAAAAACATTTGCTTCAGAGTGCTGCATCCAGTGAAGCATTTGGTTCACTCAACCTGTGATAGTGATTGTAATTTGATCAATCGTGCAGCTCTACTATCCGTCACCAATTGCTTACTTCTTCCTCTCCCATGAAGGCCGAATTTATTGAGTGTACGGCTAAAAGTTGCCCCGTCAGCAGATTCTGTCATCTGAACCGTGGATCTGTGCAGACGATCAAAGCCTGCGGGTTGCTGTTTTAAAACCTAACTTTGTTTTAAACTTCACTTAAACAGTGTATCCCTGATCTGTCTGTGTCCCTTGGGCTTTGTGAGGCTGTTTTGTTCAAGAATACTCTCCAACAAACCTGGGAGGCATTCGCAGAAAAGTTGGATTTAGACTGAGATTAAATCACACAGAATCGGTTAGATTTTGTTGATCAGGGTAAAAGGTTTCTGAATCCCAATGGACAGCACATGACCTGCTTTCTGTTCTGGTCTACCGCATCAAATGCTAATCAAATACACTGATGTTCGTGGTTATAAAATACATGATACATATTTTTTGCAAGGCACTGTACTGACATCCATTGTGTGCCTGCCAGAAGTCTTGCACATGAAGCTTGACTCATCTATTCAGACGAGCTTCTTTTTTTTTTGCCCTCAGCTTTCAACCTCCGTGAGAGAAATAAACTGCAATAATTCTCCCCATACCTCATATATATTACATCCTGATCTTCACAGCATAAACTTCAAGTCTTTAACATCTCCTTGCGTTCTCTTGCAGGCCCTGCCTCCTACCACCATGGCCCTGAGCATCTACTGCACCTCCATCACCGTCTTCTTCATCCTCATCAAGCTGGCCAACCACCGGCTGCACTTGATGTTCGACGAGGGCGAGGCGGTGGTCCGCAGCAGCCTCTCGGACCTCAGAAAGGCCCAGGAGAAGAAGAGCAACGCCTCAGACTCCTGCCAGCCGGCGAGCATCAGGTATGAGCGGGGAGGTCAGTCAGAAGTTGTAGAAAAACACGAGATTCCTGTCCAGCGATCCAGCCTTTCTATGGCCTCTGTGGATGAAGCTGCAGGTCTGTCTGGATGATAAATGTGGAACCTACACCAGGAGATTCAATCTCAGATGATGCACAAAAATATACTTTCAGCCTTTAATTCTCAGTTTGCATTTATTTTTTTTTTTCCTCAGCACTGTCTGTCTTTCAAATCGAATTGGCTTCATGATCGAGTGTCTAAGAGTGGAATACACACTCTCTCACTTTGTCTCAAGAGCCTCAGCGCAGCTTCGGCGAATGTCTGAACTAATTTCAGTGATTTTCGGTCAGCCTGTCTTGCTGAGACGTGCGCTCTCTGAGCAGAGCCTAATAAAAGGAAATCCATCACTTCTTTCACTCCTTCTTCTTCTTCTTCTCTGTATGATGTATTCAGATGAGATGAAACAAGCCAAGACGCAAACAGCTTCAGCCTCAACAATGATTTGTCCATTTTAGCATTCACGTGATTTTCTCTCAAAGCGAAGCAGTGATTTATGAACTTCCACCCGAGTCCTCACTGTCTCACTTCTTCCCGTTCTCCCCGAGCAGAAAGAGCAGCACGCTCCCCGACAGCGTCGCTATGACAACTCTGGCCCGCAAACGTCCCAGCCCGGTGATCCAGGTGACGCTGAAGCAGACGGAGACCGACCCGGGACTAATCGGGGTGGTAAGATGGACTTGCACATGGATGAAGTCACCGCCGTGTTGACCCTTTTTTTTTTTTTTACAACCTTGACTTGTTGTTTGTGAACTGTTCTCCATACAGGACTGCTCAAAGTCAGACGAGAGGAAATCTGCAGAAGGTAGCGGCCATCTTTCTTTAGGTTTGAACACACAGATCTGCAACACTTACAGGAATTAAAGTCAAACATAAAACATACTGTGGTGAATTTTTTTGGAGCCCCCGTTGAAGATGTGGAAAAATCTTAAATTAAAGTAATATTTGACTGAATTAGCATGATCTTGCAATAAAAAGGAACAAAAGAGCACTTAGTTTTGACCAAGGGATGATCTTTGACTATCGAAATCCATAAAAAGAATTAACTCCCCCCCCAAATCATCACAGGTCCCCGACTTTACTTGAAAGTGTGCACGGCATGCTACCCAGCCTTTCTCCCACTTGGCTCCACAGACGATGCGGCTTCACAACTTCCTTTTCTGCAAAACGCATCACAGTCGTAAATTATCCTCAGACAAACACAGAAAAGCTGTCCAGTTATCCTGCCAGCAGGCCCAGCTGACTGCTTCCAGTAAATTTATGACCTAATGCACCGGCAATTAGACAGAGCCCAATCAACCGGCTGAAAAAAAAAAAAAGGAAATTAAAAACAACTCTGGCGCATTGCATCAGATGGCCACGTGTTTGAAGAAAAATGTTTTGTTTCTGCTCCCAATATCATTCATCCTGCCTTCAAATCTGTGGTTTATGGAAGATTTATGTGTCTAGGGAGTATTGCTTTACTCGAGGATGCATTTATAAATGGCAGAATAAAAAATAAAAAGTCAGTGCACGGAAGAGAGTAGAGGGAAAAACCCATTTGATGAAGTCTTTTGGTGCATAAACACTGATTTAGGTGTTCATTGATTTTTATCCCTGGATAATTTATTGTGGCTTTGGAACTGATGGACATCCGGTGGATTGTGTGTGCAAACTAAATCTACTCCAAGTTTTCAGCTTAACAATAGTGAGCAGGCCTGACAGTTTAAAGGAGTTTTTCTGAAATCAAATTTAAAAGAACATTTTTGAGCTGCACCAAAACATCAGCTGTGGATCGGAGTGAAAAACTGAAAAATCTGATCTTTTTGTTTGTTCACTGAACACACCGTGTGCTGGGCTACCAGCTCTTACTGACAGCAACACTCTTTAAGGTAGAAGTTGGTGTGGAGTGAAGGCAAGCGTTATTTTCAGTATCATTGAGGTACATAAATAATGCTTTCCATGCTGTGGAGATATGACGTAGCTTGAATGTGTTTGGTTGTCTTTCATTGAAGTTACTTCAGGGTGTTAATCAGAAACCGTCCTCAGGTACGGAGTGGTGTTACTTCAAAAATTATATTAATAAAGTAGAACTAAAAAAAATTGTGAGGAAATATACATTTTTACTCAAGTAAATGTTAGGAAACTCCTGAAGTACAGAGCTGTGTAACGCAGGCCGCTCTCTCTCACACGTTGCTGCTGCTTCTAGAGCAAATATCAATTATTACTGATCAATCGAGGCAGAAAAGCTTTCTAAGGCTACGTTCTGGTTGTTATAAACGAATGTGAATATATGAGAGAGAAAAAGTTAAATGATGGTAAATTGTTTTATTTCCCTTTAAACATCAAATTGGACACAGCTATTTTTTAATTTAAGAATAATCTTATAGAAGAAAATTAATATGGGCCAAAAATAACATAAATTGTGAAAAAGAATGGAAAAAAACAGTTGAGTTATGATTTCTCTCTTAAAGAAGGACAAAAGATGCTTTAGTATGCTCTGTTATTTTGGGAAGTTTTTGACAAATTCCTGTCTTATCTTGACAGTTTAATCTTCAATCCATCTTGAAAGTTTTAAAAAAAGAGTTTTTGTTGTCTTTTTATAGCTCTTAAAGAGAAATCAGAGCCTCTCAACAATTACGTGAATAACTGTAGGATTACAGAGTGCTGTTCAAGTTTAAGTCTGGTTTGTTTTCTGTCCAGGCCGTGGCGACGCTGCTGCGGCAGAGCGAGCCATGGGGGAAGACCCTCGGTCGGACGCTGAACTGTCCCCCGACGATTTCTCCAGCCCCAATCCGGACCAGGACGCCCCGCTGCTGCAGGCCCAGCAGAGGTCCCCGTCACGATCCGCAAGGGAGGAAGCGGAGCTGGCAGAAAACGGAGCTGCTGCGGAAGACGGAGGGGACGTCCAGAGATCTTCGATGGGAAGTCGGTCAGGAGAGGAAACGACTCCGGAGAGAAACTTAAAGCAGGACAGGAGGGAGCAAAGGGAGGATGACGAGGCTGTAGACAGGGAGGAGGATGAAGGTTTGCCACCTTCAAAGGGAAGTGAAGATGAGAGCGAGGAAGGCAGCGAGGGCCTGAAAGAGAACTCGGACGCCAACAACAACTCGCTGGGGACTCCGAAGGATGACCAGGGCGAGTCCATAGACATCGCAGAGTCTCCTCCACAGGTGAGCTCTGCATGTTGTCATATTAAGGATCTTTGAAGTGGGGAAAAAGAAAAAAAAACCCTCATTATTCACTCCTTTCCTGTTCTGCTCTCTAGGCTGAGCTAGAAGAGGAGGAGGCGTACTGTTCCGATGAGATCGAGGTGGTTCTGGTGGATAACTCCAGCCCCGGTCCGGGGTTGGCCCACCTGGACGACAGCGACACGGTGAAGATCATCATTACCATGAGCTGTGACCCCCAGACGGCCGCTCAGCTGGAGGAGAGCGTCAAGCAGAGCCTGCTGGAGAACGCTCAGGTACGACGCAGGCAGCGCCGTCGCCTAGCAACAAGAGGACCCTGGGTTCGAGAATCACGATTTGCGGTCAAACATGAGGTTGTGATCTGTTTTGTCCAGAGGTTTGCCCATTTAGGGCTTCTTGCGACTGTGACTCTGTGGGTAGAGTAATCGTCTTGTGATCGGAAGGTTGTAGGTTCGATTCCAGCTTCTACCTGCCACATCTCGATGTGCCAAATTGCCGACCAATCTGTGCGTCGGTGTATAAATGTGCATTTGTGGGTCAAACTGATTGCATAAGTCCAGTCCATTTGCATTAGATGTGTCCCTGTTTGTGCCCTGCAAGGCTCAGAAGGATGCGGGAGAATGTCACATCAAGATCCCCGTCATCACCTTCGACTCCCCCGAGGAGGAGAAGGAGGGAGAGGAGGCGACGGGCTCAGAGGACGAGCTCACTCCCAGACAGCCGCAGCAGGTCACGAGCCAAAGCGAAGAGTTTCACCTATGCAGAGAGACGATGAGTTCGGAGTCCAACACGCTGGAGTGCCCGGACCTGGAGCAGGAGCAGGGCAGGCTGCTGATGAACGAAGACGGCACGCCCAGCCCGCAGCTGACCAACGACAACAGCTCGTCTGGCGTCGACGTCCGCTCCCACCCAGACGACACGGACCCCCTGGAGCCGATCGTGGACTCACAGGGGTTCCTGCGTCTGCCTGCGATGGTGGGCCGCTACGGGCCGGGAGGAAGGACCCACATCCGAGGACTGAGCATGGACAGCGGGAAAGACGCCGTCCTCCTTTCAGACCGCCAACAAAACACAGTACGTTAAATGAACTCTTCTGTCTATGCCATCCATCTGTGAAATGCACTCAAACCTTCTTTCCCTTTTCACCAGACCACGATGACCAGCTCCAAATCCGACCTGGAGGCAAAGGAAGGCCAGATTCCCAATGAGTCCAACTTCTTGGAGTTTGTTTCCTTGCTCGGTTCCCTCAGTATGAGAGGAGGCAGCGCACAGGAAGAGGAGGAGAAGAAGAGCAAACAGAAAGTGGACCCTGAAAAAGAAGAAGAAGAAGAAGAAGAAGAAGAAGGTTAAACCACTAAACAAAAGATAGAGCTTGCATGCTATACTGTCAGCTCTAACCCATTAGTGCTTGCAGAGGAAAAGAAAAGCAAAACAACAAAAGCTGGTATCTCCTTCTCTCCTGTATTCAGATAATCGGAGTGCAGCTCTAGGGCCGGATCCAGCAGCAACAGACACCAGCACTGACAACAAATCAGAGCGACCCAAACCACCCACCAGTCTCCTAACGAACCCACCGCAAGCTATAAAACCCACGCACATCCCCATCGTCTCTCCTGACAGGTAGGCGTGCTCGTGAAGTTAGCAAAAAATACCAGTCGGATTCACACAAAGAGCTCTGTTTTTCCTCTCGTAGTCCGCAGACGGACAGAGACAAGGATCCGGACTACGACTCCCTCCCATCTCAAACCTCTCAGTCCGAGAGCTCCATGCTGCAGGTCATCTGCAGACCTGAGGCCACCAATAAAGAAGAGGCCTACACCTTCCACACTGTGCATAGTAAGAACCGGACAGTGTTTTCATCTGTAAAACTGACATCCGTGGATTCAGTGTGTTTTACGTCTAATTGCCGGCTTCAGAAAGCAGGCGGATTAAGTAGCATTTTCCAACGTGTTCAGCCAAATGGCTCACCGGTGATCTCACATCCGAACAGGACGATCTGAACGTCTCTGTGTTTGTGTGATTAGGAGACAGACCTCGGAAGCTGTACGCAGAGAGAGCCCTCAACCTGCCGCTGGGAGCAGAGCTCATTACAGGCAACATGTGGTACGCAGACCGCTGATTCCCCGCCATGCAGCAAGCTCTCCTCTCCGTTTTCTCCTTTGCTCGCGCAAGTTTCCCTCGTTGTTCTGACGCATTTCAACCTGCATGTTCTAGAACACTTCCACCTGTTCGTCTTATCTTTTCATTTTTTCCAACCTTCTGCACGTCGCAGTATTCGTACCATTGAAACTTTGTTGTGCCACAGCCACAAAATTCAATGTATCCAATTGAGATTTTATGTGATGGACCAACATAGTGCATTTTCATATACTGAGTCCGAAATTGTTGCCTGTTGTTCCGTTCAAAATAGCCGAGGCTTAGATGTCAGTTTTAAAGTCTTGCTAATGGATAAATAATTTACTTCAGGTCTGGACTTAGTTCTCAGCCACTGGGATTCAACCTTTTTGCTACCCGGGCCAAAATGGTCAAGATCAGAGAACTCGTTGCCCACAGAACCATATCCTTTTTCTTAAAAAAAAAACAAAAAAACAACCTAAAATAAAAGCAAAAAAATTATTTATTTTTTAATCTGCTCAATAATAAACTAAACAGAATATTTCACTGAAATGAAAAAAAGATACATTTAAAAGCCCCTAAAAAACTGAAAAGAGATTTGAATCACACCCACCGGCCACACAAAATCATTTCGAGGGCTCCAAATGGCCCAGGCGCCACATTTTGGACACATTGCAAATCTGAATGTATGCAGTGTTTTTCTTTTTTTACCTGTGAGCCTCAGTTTCACATCTTTTGCACTCTACAACATCCCCACAGCTTGATCCTGCCACCACCGTGCTTAACAGTAGGGATGGTGTGTTCAAGGTGGCATCCGGTTTTTCACTTTTCTCCACTTGTAGTGTTTGGCATGTGGCCCAAAAGTTCTGTTCTGGTCTCCTGTGATCTGAGCGCCTTCCTCCACGTGTCTGCTGCATGGCTCTCTGTAACAGCCTTTGCGCGTTACCATGGTTACAGTGTGATCTGTTTGTTCTTCAGCGACCTGCTGTCGACTTCGTCCAACTCGGAGTGTCAGGACGGCGCAGCGGGCGCTCACACCGACTGCCCCTTCCAGCGACGCATCATTCCCGCTCACAGGCTGCGGCCACGGAGGACGCACCCAGAGATCTTTCCGGTCTTCATCTTCTTCTTCAATTACTAACTAAAACTATAGGAAAATAAAAAGTATCTAACAGTGCTATTGCTGTTATTTTATCTACTCACTTTCCTCCTTTTACAAAGTGATTAACTGATGTTGTGTCCATTTTCTTTGCGTTTTTCTTTCTTTCTTCGGCTTTCTTCTTCCTTGTGACTATTTCCTTACATTCTTTACTTCCTGTATCCTTCCCTCTGTTTTTTCAGTTTTCTTTTCCTTTTTTTGTGTCCTTCCTTCCTTTGTCTTTTTATTCCGAGAAGCTGAGTCTAGAATCGTCTGGAATGTTTATCTACTTGTAAACATTGTCTGGCTGCTCTGCCCATCCTAAGTATTTTCACTAAATGAAGAACAAACATGTATCCACATTCTGGAACATTGTGACACTTTCTGTTGTTCCTCATTAAAAGATAACCAGGATCTGGATATGTTCATGCTTTTGATTTTTTTCTGTGGCAGGAGGAAGACTCCTTGGATGAATCTTCGGAGACGTCCACGCAGGAGAAGCCGACCCGAAAGGTTTATTACAAACTCCAGCTGTTTCCCGGGAAGTGGGTCAGTGTTTTGTATGACCGTCTGACCCTGCTCGCGCTTTTGGACAGGTAACTCCCAAAACCTCCTGGATCAGATCTTACATACTCTACAGGCGACAGTGTTTGTGGTTTAATCTGTTTTGGTCAGTTGTGACAAGCGGCGCCACTGCTGTGACCCATCCCTCTTCCTTTCCATGTGCTGTTTTCCGAAAGAAACCAGGATTTTCTGGAGAACGTTGCGGCGGTCTTCATGGCCTTCCTGGTTTCCTTTCTGGGTTTTGTGCTTCTCAACCATGGATGCTTCAAGGACTTCTGGGTCTTCCAGTTCTGCCTGGTCATCGCTAGCTGCCAGTACTCCTTGCTGAAGGTAAACAGGGCCGTATGGTGAAGGTGTGTCAGCCTGCAGAGCAGGTTTGTGATCATACTGCATGTGCAATATCGCATTGGAGTTTTAACAACATATTTTAACTATACTTTATTCAGGATCGAATGACTGTACCACGAGCAAACTGAGGGATTTTTAAAAGCAAGAACTGTCTGAATTCTTAGTAGATTCTTTCTCACTGAAATTAATTCAATCATACCTGGAAATATTATTCAGCAAACCTCAAATACACAGTATCAAGGTTTTTGTTTTTTTGTTTGTTTTTGGGTCAACATTTTGTGCAGACAGACATCTACCAGTTAGCATGTCTTGATATCACTTGTGGGATACCACAGGGGTCAGTTTTGGGAGCCGATCTATTTGTTGTGTGTGATTTTTCTTTTGCTTCCTCCAATAATTTGTTACATTTTTTTATATAGTTTGAACCAATTAGCATTATTTTTTTGACATAAATAAATCTTATTAAAATTATACTTTGCGTGGTGTCACAGTTTGAAAATTTACACAGAGGCTTAATTTGAACCGAGGTGCAGACAAGAGGAATGAAATGAGCTAGCTGCTTTGCTCTGATGTTACTATTACAACCATTGCATTTGAATGCTTTTCATTAGCTGCTGCCTTTTGCTGTCTTTGGAATTTCATTCATTGTTTTGTATATTTATAATCAGTAAGCTCCAACTCTCAGCCTTGACCTTTGCTTGACCCTGTGAGGCGTTCTGTCTGAGCTGAAGTCCAGTTTGTTTGTTCTTCCAGAGCGTCCAGCCAGATGCTGCGTCACCAACGCATGTAAGTCTGCTGTTTCTTTCTGAAATATTACAAACCCTAACCCTAGAAACATGTGAACACCCTGCATGTCGCTCTCCCTGTTTGCTTGGTCTGTCTTAGATATTTGACACCACAATAAAAAATAATCTATTTGAAGGCACTGAAGTTATATTTACTAAAGACAACCTCCTTCTGGCTTCAGGTCCTGTTTCTGTCAAAGCAAATGTAAAAAAAACACAACGTCTTAACAATGAGTACACATCCTTCCTGTTTGATATGTGTTACTGTATTTTTGTGGCTATGTTTGTGGGGACTTTCCATTGACTTCCATCATTTCTACACCCTAAACCTTACGCTTATCCTAACCATTACATACCTAACCCTAACCAAAACTCAATT
Source organism: Poecilia latipinna (assembly GCF_001443285.1). NCBI lineage: Eukaryota > Metazoa > Chordata > Actinopteri > Cyprinodontiformes > Poeciliidae > Poecilia > Poecilia latipinna. The sequence goes on from NW_015113050.1 coordinate 88,617, forward strand.
CACACCTGAGTCCTAAATCTAACCCCTGAGCCAAAAACAACATGTCTCCTTGTGGGGGAACAGGATTCGGTCACAAACACATGCGTGTGTGTGTGTTTGTGTTCAGGGTCACAACCAGCTGGTGGCCTACAGTCGAGCAGCCTACTTCTGTATTTTCTGCGCTCTGATTTGGCTGCTGGAGCAGCTGCTGAGGAGGAAGGACCTGCCGGTCTCCACTCTGTACGGAGTCACCATCATCTGCTACGATGTGCTGAGCTTCGTTCGGGACGTTCTAGTTGGTAAAAGGGCATATCATAAGCGTACTGTAGTTTTGTTTGCTTCAAACTCATTTCCTGTTTTAAAAAAAGAAAGGCTGTTATTTCTGCTAATTACTAAGAAATGTTTGTTTTGCGCGTGAACCAGGTTTTACCTACTGCTTCCCGTTCGCCTTCCTGGTGGGCCTTTTCCCTCAGATCAACACCTTTACCATTTACCTGCTGGAGCAGATCGACATGCACTTCTTTGGAGGAACGGGTCAGTAACGGCGATGAATGAACGTCTCAGAGTTGAGCTTTAAAGCGTTTTTCTCATCGTGTTTTGCCACATTCTGTTATATGTTGACGATATTACGCCACAAATCCCGGGTGCATCAAATTAATCAAACCTTTGAGAGTGTGAGTTGGTCAGATTTATCCCGACAGTGACCTCGTATCATTGTCAGATTATAATTCTCATGTCAATAATCCCAGATTCATGCAGAAAGACCCCTTTGCGTAACAATATATGAAGCTAGAGCAACTACTACTGAAACTTTGGTGATTCCTGCCACTTGGTGCTCACCGCCCAGCATGTTTTCTTTACACAATGCTAATATTTGAGGAGGGTGATGAATAATGACGTTGTTTATAGAGCACAGGTGAATACAATACTCTCTGCTCAAAGTACAAAAATATATTTAAAAGCATCAAGAAGAAAAAGAAGCCGTAAACACGTTTTGACAAGTATTAAGTCCACTTTGTTTATGTGTTACCATGGAGACTAGCCTCAAATCTGGGTTTAATATGGGTCACCACCAAGTGTGCATGTGGGTTTGAAGTAGGTCAAAGACTATGTGGGTCAAACAAGTAAATATGTTGCTCTTTGGTCCCTGTAATCCAGCACTTATCTTTGTATAAGGAACAAAAATTTCAAAGAAAGAATTAAGATTAAATATTCCGCGACAGGTGTCGACCTGCTAGTTTCCTCGGTTGTTGCTTCTAGCAGCTGCTGTGTGTTTTTCACCACATCCTCCATGTCGTTTGTGTGCCTCAGCCGCCACGAGTCTCATCTCAGCAATCTACAGCATCCTCCGCAGTCTGGTCGCTCTGTCTCTGCTGTACGGTTTCTGCTTCGGAGCGCTCAAGGTAAGTCATTTAAAGGGGCGGTACTACGTAAAATTGACCTTTTTGGAGATTTACGTCATGTTATAATGTTTGTTCCCTCATCAAACACGTTCATGGAGTGTTGCTTTGATTCTTTCATGCATGTTTGAGAAATCCTTTAATCTCCCGTGGCAACTATTCTGGTTCTGGTTGGACCCAGAACCGCCTTCCCGGAGATGCAGTTTCCAAGCTTCCGAGTGTTTCGTTCAACTCCTTCAGACTAGCCATCAGCAATTAGCAAACACTTTGTGGAACTGAGTTCATTATAGGAGCTACTTCTCAAAGAAACACTGGGCAGAGCTTGAGAAAGAGTAAGAGTATTTAAAGAAACAGAGCCCCAATTTCAAGGCATTAAATTACAAAGTCATAAAATTATTTTAAGTCATATAAGATATAGCAGTTTTAAAACAACTGAAGGTAACATAATCACTCGATTGAGCTGTAAGATGACATTATGCAGCTGGAAAACATAATACCGCCCCTTTTGCAGAAAGAAAGCTCAGACCTGATTCAGTCTGCATGTTTTCCTTAAATATTAAACTTAATCTGAGTAAATAGATGGGCGCCATGTAGTCCACACCAGATTGCAACTAGGGGGAAAAAAATCTTAGTTGTTAAAAAAAATATGGAATAAAGATAGGTGTGAGTGTGTATTTGTGTGTGTCCATAGGAGCCGTGGGACGAGCAACACACCCCTGCCCTGTTCTCTGGGTTCTGTGGCCTTCTGGTTGTGTTTTCCTATCACCTCAGCCGGCAGAGCAGCGACCCCTCTGTGCTGCTGTGAGTATCTGTGCGTGTGTGAGTGTGTTTAGCTGGTTTTAACTGGAAGAGTCACAATAAAGTAGGATGAATACATGTGCAGTCAAATTTTATTCCTATATCATTTACACGATCATATTATTTTCCTATTTTGTGCTACTTTGTAAATACGCCAAAGTCTTTGGTTGTAATGTGACTAAAGAGGACCGAGTTATAAGGGAGTGAGCGCTCTTGTTTTTATTATTTTTTTTAGATCGCTCATCAAGTCCAAATTAATGCCCGCTCTTGTGGAGAGTGAAGAAGAGGAGGAGGAAGATGCAGACATCAAAGACCCGCTGCCCGAGAAGCTGCAGAGCTCCATGGTAACCACGGAGCGACACGCGCGGTGGTTTGGGTTCATCACCCGGCCACTGGACCCACTGACACACTAATCCAACGGTACCGCCTCACAGTAGCCGCAATCAGACAACCGGTGCACGTAATCCCAGAGCGTAAAGCAGCGTTTGCAGTTGATTAGTGCAGGTGATTACCGGGTAATCTGTGACACGAACCTCTCCAAACGACATTTACAGAATTAGCAGGGATTGGGAAGCGCTTCACTTTCCTCCGTCTGGTCGCCGAGAAATGGGAAGCTAATTACAAACAGCGTGAAATATGAGCGTGGAATATTCTAGAGGATTACGGGTAATTGGAGCCTCCTTTTTTATTTTATTTTATTTATTTTTTACATCCGCAGAAGGAGATTCTATTATCGGATTTGGTGGTTTGCTCCGTCGCCTACATCCTAACCTTCGCCATTACGGCGAGCACTGTGTTCCTCTCTCTGAAGGTCAGCTTCCCACTTGTTTTGTGCTGTGATATTTTATTATTCTGTATAATTTTTTACCCTTCCTGACGAGGTTTGCTCTCCTCCAACTCACTCGCAGCCCTTCGTGACCATCGTGCTGTACGCGCTCGCGGGGACGGTGGGGTTCGTGACCCACTACCTGATTCCTCAGCTGCGGAAGCATCACCCCTGGTTGTGGATCTCTCATCCGGTTCTGAAGACCAAAGAGTACTACCAGTTTGAGCCCAGAGGTTTGCGTCGTTTCGGGCTTTGAATTAATTTATTTGAACCGTTTTCATTTCCAGGGTGGAATGATGATTCCCTTTTCGGTGTTTTAAATTGAAAGGTGTTTTTTTTTTATGCACAATTTCGATGTCGATTTTCTATTCACACAGGGTGAAAATCATTCATAGAGGTTGAAGTTGTTTTTTTTTTTACTTTTACAACCAGTAATTTTACTATATTTGGTTAAAAGTCTCTTAGGAAATTGGAGAATGACCTTTTTCTGATGAAAAACATAAAACAATCCAAAGTCCCGCTCTTCAAAAAAAAAAAAAAATTTCACCCAATTTTAATTAAAAAAAAATCAATGAAGTTGTTTGTTGTGTCATCATTACACAGTGGAAAAAAAACCAAACACTTCAAATCAAAAATAGCATTTAAAACACCTGATTGGAAGTGAGCCGTATAAACACGACCGCAAAACATTTAGCGTCCCGGGTTTTTGCTAATATTTCTCATCCTCAGAGGCTCTGAGCTCCTGTGAAACTGTCTCCCTGCTCCTGTTTCAGAGGACGCCGTGCTCATGTGGTTCGAGCGTCTGTACGTGGGGCTGCTGTGCTTCGAGAAGTACCTGGTCTACCCCGCTATCGTGCTGAGCGCCCTCACCAACGACGGCTTCGCCCTCAGCCACCGCAAGAAGCTGGGAATCCAGTGAGCGGACGAAAACAAACTCGCCCGACCCCCGTCGGCCCGCTTGCCTGACCTCTCTCGTCTGTCGCCGCTTTTTGCAGCTGCGACGTCCTCCTGACGACAGTCGCCGGGCTGAAACTCCTGCGCTCCTCCTTCTGCGACCCCAGCTTCCAGTTCCTCACGCTTCTCTTCACTCTCGTGTTTTTCCACTTCGACTGTCCGCACGCCTCCGAGAGCTTCCTGCTGGACTTCTTCGTCATGTCGATTGTCTTCCACAAGGTAATTGGGCGACCTCCGACCTCCTACCTTGTTTAAAACGTTCACAAACAGAAACATTTGGCTTGTGCAAAGCCTTTATAACAAAAGGTGTCAAACCTGAGGCCCATGGGCCGAATCTGGCCCGCCACAGCTTTTTATGTGGCTCTCTAGACTCCAAACTACATCAGAAAGTCCTTCCAGTTTTTCCACAAATCTGCAAAATTCACACAAAACCAACAAATCTCCGCATTTTTTTCTGACTTAATGCAGATTTTCTCAGAATTGGTCAAGTTCTGGTCTGTAACTGATATGGCGAGTAATAAAAAGTCACATTTAACCTCATATATTAGTGTAAAAGTTACTTGCAAACAAATTGGCACCACACCATCTGTAATTCTGAATCCTGGAGTAACAGCTATTTATTGATATTTTAACAGATTAACTGGTGTCGTCAATATATTCTGGCACAATGAAGAAGATTCAGATTTTTGACGAGGCCCAAAATGAAAGTGAGTTTGACAGCGATGCTTCGTAACGTCCCGTCACAGGGCTGTAACTTTCCTCCTTACGCGAGGATTTGCTGTCGACTTTTAAAAAACCCCCGTCTCTGGTGAGTTTACACCAGAGGTCAGACTGCTCATCGCGCTCAGCCTCCAAATCCAGTTTGCTGATATCCCTGTAGCTCAGGAGAAGCTTATCCAACATCGCAGCAGAGGATCATCCCCGCCGATGCAGCCCTGCTAGAGGAAAACCCTGCTAGAAAACGAGGCAGAAACTTATCACGTAGCTTAACAGGTTTTAGATTTATTTTGGGTTTTGTATGAGGAGTGAAATTTTACTTCACGTGAAACTGTGTGTTTGTTTGTTTTTTCCTGTCCAGATGCGTGAGCTGCTGCTAAAGCTCCACTTCATCCTGGTTTACATCGCTCCCTGGCAGATCGCCTGGGGCAGCGCCTTCCATGCCTTCGCTCAGCCTTTCGCCGTGCCTCGTATCCTTCCCCAAACACTGCGCCGTTATGGCTTTTTGTTTCTGTTTTTCCTTTTGTTTAGTCACATTTAAATGTTCCAGTCAGATCGCCAAATAAATTGTGGCAGGAAACTGAGACGGTTTGAGCTGTGACTTTCACCTCTCATGGAAGTCGCTTTGTTTTTGTCGAATCACAAATTCACATGCTCCAGTCCGAAGGAACTGAGTTGGTTAATTACAAAAGGTTCAAAATGTGTGTATTTGAGCATTACAAATACACACTAGTTACAATGAGTGAGAATAAAAAGTGTGCAACAACAGACATGTGCAGATAAAAGCATAAATGTTATTCAGAATGAACAAATAAAGCTGAACAATCAGGAGTGGGTCATGAAATTGCAACCAAAAGTGTGCTTTATTGCAATTAATTCATGCCTTTAAGGAGGGAGTCGCGTATCTGAAAACTGAATTCACTTTATATAGAAATGTATTTGCCAATCTGAAACGTTTCCGTTTGACAAAACAGCAAAAACAAAACAAGTCTTGAAGGAAGCAAATACTCTTCTTTTTGCTGTACACCATAGTTCCCACACGTCGCTCCCACCTTTTTACTTCCCTTCACTTCTTTCCGTCCAGACTCAGCCATGTTGCTGCTGCAGACTCTGCTCACCACCATCTTCTACACGCCGCTGGCGCCCTTCCTTGGCAGCGCCATATTCATCACGTCGTACCCGCGGCCCGTCAAGTTCTGGGAGCGAAACTACAAGTGAGGCCTTTTACCGAGCGAGAGGCGTTTTGTCGGCACAGCCTCAAGATTTCAGAATGAAGCTGTCCTATCAAGCCTGTCAGCTTATTTATTTATACGCCTTTCTTGATTTATTCATGTAATGTTTACGCATTCATGAACAGAACTGGCTTATCTAATAGGAAAGTTGCTAACAGGAAAAACAAAAAAAACAAAAAAAAAAACACCTTCTGAGCTCCTTCTAAAGCTGAGCGAACCACCGACGCGCAGCAAATCTTCCCAGTCTGTCTCCTCTCACTTATTTATGAGCATTTCCACGAAAGACATCTAAAAATACTCTGACGGCTTTGTTGTGCCGCCTCTCTCGGAGGCTATGTTTAGAGCCAGAATGAAATCCTGGACGCTGCAAATCGCTGGCAGCCTCAGCTCAGCGGGGGTCTGATGAGAAAGTCGTCAGTCTGAGTCCTGATACGCGGCTCTGGGGAAGGATGAAGACCGTTCAGTTCGCTCCGCTCGAAAATCCGACTCCCACATGGTGTCACGAAGCAAACGTTTAGGTTTCCACGTAAAATTATTGCACGATAGCAAAGGGGAAGGAGACAGTTTTTTTTTTTTTTTGAGTTTTTTTTAAAATAGAAGTCTGTAGCCATATATTGGCCATTTTTGCACAATATCTTTGTGGCGAGGTCTGAGTGACAAACATGGCTCACGATCCTGTTCCATTTCCTGTTCCTGTCAGCACAAAGCGCATCGACAACTCCAACAGCAGGCTGGTGTCCCAGGTGGACAAGGAGACAGGTTTGGTCACCGTAGTTCTTCACTTCTCTGTCGCCCCAGTTAAATCCTGTCAGAACATGTGACGTTTTCTCTCTGCTGCCCCCTTCAGGTTGCGATGACAACAACCTGAACTCGATTTTTTACGAGTACCTGACTCGCTCACTGCAGCACTCGCTGTGCGGGGACCTCATGCTGGGCCGGTGGGGCAACTACAGTGCCGGAGACTGCTTCATCCTGGCCTCTGACTACCTCAACGCCCTCGTCCACCTCATTGAGATTGGCAACGGCCTCGTCACCTTCCAGCTCAGGGGGCTGGAGTTCAGAGGTACAGCTGGAGCTCCTCCTCACTCAGCTCCTCCAGACTAGTGGCAGCAGCAGTTAGCAAACAATCTGCCGGAGCTGCCCGTCTACACCAGTGGACTGTTATTTAGTCCATTCTTCTTTGCAAAACAAAGTTGTGCTGTTTTATTTGAGAATCTCAGAGTAAACATGGATATCATTGTTTTGTTTTTTACACTTTACAATCATGCACTATTTAGTGCAGGCCTGTCAAATAAATTTCACATAAAATACTCTTAAAGGGGCGGTGTTACGCATTTTCCAGGCACATAGTCCCATATCACAGCACAATAAAGTAACTATGTTGCCTCCAGTTGCTATAAAATGGTTTAGAGTGTAATCACACATAACGGAAAACAAATTTGACTTTGTAATTTGGTGCCTTGAAATTGGGACTGTCTCTTTAAGAAGCTCATGCTCTTCAAAACACTCCCCATTCGTCATCACAACTACGCTTCTCTGTGACATTTACAGAGGAGTTGGACTGCAAAAGTGCTAGTTATATAGAAAATAGACATTTTCCCTTAGTATAAGTTATAAAATGAGACAAATTTCTTGTTCCACTGGCAAATTGAGTACTTTTTTCATCAAAATTAGGTATTTTTAACTTAAAGCAAGCTCCTATGTTGTGATGTAAAGTTGCTTGTAAATTAGTTTTGTCCTTTTTTAAGTGCACTAAGGTTTTATGCAAAGAAACTAGACCAAACATACTTGGTGAGATTTAGTGTTTCTGCAGCGAAGACTCAGCCAGTCGGAAAACTTCTAGTTGAATTGGACTTCATTGAATTTGAAAGGGTGTATAATCTGCCCGTGTGTGTGTGCGTGTGTGTGCGCGTGTGTGGTTGTCTCAGGCACCTACTGTCAGCAGAGGGAGGTGGAGGCCATTACCGAAGGCGTGGAGGAGGACGACGGATGCTGCTGCTGCGAGCCGGGCCACCTGCCTCACACGCTGTCGTGCAACGCCGCCTTCAACCTGCGCTGGCTGGCCTGGGAGGTGACGGCCACCAAGTACCTGCTGGAGGGATACAGCATCAGCGAGAACAACGCCGCCACCATGCTGCAGGTGTACGACCTCCGAAAGCTGCTCATCACCTACTACCTGAAAGTAGGTTTTTGCTCTCCGGCCCGAAAGCCCCGAACGAGGGGTGCGTTCAAGTGGTTCGACTGCTCCATCTCCCCTCCGTCTCCGCCCGCAGAGCATTATCTACTACCTGGTCCACTCGCCCAAACTGGGCGCTTGGCTGAAGGACGCCAGCATCCAGGAGGCGCTGCAGTCCTACACCAAGTGGCACCACATCGAGCGGGACCCGCAGGTGTTCAGCGTGAAGATCGATGAGGACTACGTCCACTGCCTGCAGGGGGTGACGCGCGCCAGCTTCTGCAACGTCTACCTGGAGTGGATCCAGCACTGCGCTGGCAAGATGGAGACGGTACAGACCGACCCACGCGCCAAGGAGCACACGCGGTGACGTGAACGTCTTTCTCGCGAAGGATTCGTTGTTTTGTTTATGTTTGTAATTTGATGTTTTAGCCTGTGGACAGCGACGAAGACTCCCCTCTGGTGACGCTGTGCTACGCCCTGTCTGTCCTGGGAAGGAGGTCACTTGGCACGGCGTCGCACAACATGTCCAACAGGTAAAAGATGATGACGCACGTGTAAGGAGAGATTACTACTTTTCATAGATGTGTTGGTGAAAATTGGCAAGATTCTGTGTGGTAAAATGAAAAAGAACAACAGAAACTTTCCTAAAACTTCTTTGTTTTGAGACAAAAAGGACTAGGAAGCATATATTTAACCTATTGGAACAAGAATAACTTTAGAAAGACATTTTTACAGTAAGGTCAGTTGAACACTAGTGTTTTCTGGTTAAATATAAAAGTGTTAACAGTAACTACTTATTTCTCAGCCTCTGAAACAAAAGTGATTTGACAGAAATTACCTTTGCTATGAATTAATAAAATATAGAAACTAAACTGATCAGACAGAGTTTTCACATCACAACTTGGAGTTTTAACAAACAGAATAAAGATATCCAGAGCTGTAACCAGTTTTGGCATCTGGATCAGAATATATCCAGATGCCACAAAAAGAAATAAAAAAAAACTCTGGCCACCAGGGTGTATCTTACAAAAACTTGGTAGTTTTCGCAAAACATACCCAAAACCCAATTTTTTAATTTTCTTTTGACTCGTCAAAAGTTGATGCAAATATTTAGACATTGAAGTCTGTAGTTCTGCTCTGGAAAATGTTTAGGAATCTTCATTTTATTTATCATAAATTCCTTTAGTTCAACCTTAAACAGTTGGAGCTTTGTACCGAGTCCTTTCCTGCAGCTGCAACGAAAGACCAGAAGAGGGCGCCAACAGCTAAATCCTAAAAAAATTGAAAGATTTTTGTCAAGAAGCTTTTTTCTTCATCTAGTTTATTATCAATATTGAAATATTGTCTCATTTCAAGCTCTAATGTAGCTGCTTTAATTATCTGAGGAACAAACAACAACTTCTTCTTCTCTTCCTCCATAAAGCCTGGAGTCCTTTCTGTACGGCTTCAACACCCTATTTAAAGGCGACTTCCGCATTGCCACCAAAGACGAGTGGGTTTTCACCGACCTGGACCTGCTGCAGAAGGTGGTGGCACCTGCCGTCAGAATGAGCCTCAAGTTGCATCAAGTAAATCCGACTCCAGCAGAAGAATCTACTGTGGGTGATTTGAGTCCCCGGTGGTTCACCGTTCACTGTGACTGTCCTTACAGGACCACTTCACGTGCCTGGAGGAGACAGAGGAGGCGTCCATCCTGTACGAAGCCATCACGAACTACCGCAGCGGCCTGGTGATCTGCCACGAGAGCGACCCCGCCTGGCGTAAGGCGGTGCTGTCCAGCCGCGACACGCTGCTCACCCTGAGGCACATGATTGACGACGGCACCGACGAGTACAAGATCATCATGCTGTACAAGCGCCACCTCAGCTTCAAGGTCATCAAGGTAGCGGAGACGAGCGCCCTGAATGCACCGTCACCACTGTGAGACACAGTGGTGACAGGATTATGCTGTGATGGAAGCTGTTTGATGGAGCAAGACAGGGAAAGAAACCCGACTAGAGGCTGTGAAGGACTTCATGCTGGAGTGGATATTCGCCTAATATCAATATGGCCTAGTCAAAGTTCAGATGTAAAGCCACTTTAGAGAATGTGGCAAGACTCGTACATTGATTTTCACAGATCCTGTGTATTAGATCTGCCAAACTTTGAGCTATGATTTAAAACATAACTAGGACAATCTGGTTATTTCATATTAGTTCTATCTAGAAAATATATATTTTTCAACCATTGAAAATTAAAAAAAAAAAACCTAAGATGATATCTAAGAAAATAATTTAATTTACATAAGGTTATTGACATGTTTTTCACTCATTCTATTTTTACCACGTGTTTCATAAAAATCCATTCAAATACATGGAAATTCATGGCTAGCTTAACAAAACGTGAAAAATGAGAGCAGCATACTATATTTACCAACTTGACCAAACTGAAAGATTTTTTTTTACTGTATTACTTCTGTTAGTTTAATGTAATAATTCACCAAAATGACTTAATAATATGAATTCTGGTCGACTGTCAGGCCAGCGTCACATTTTGGCTAACGTTGTCGTAACGAATAAGATGCTGAACATTTATCGGATCTCTCTCTGCAGATCAATAAGGAGTGTGTGCGCGGTTTATGGGCGGGCCAGCAGCAGGAGCTGGTGTTTCTGCGGAATCGCAACCCGGAGCGCGGCAGCATCCAGAACTCAAAGCAAGCGCTGAGGAACATGGTCAACTCGTCCTGCGACCAGCCGCTGGGATACCCCATGTAGGCGTGATCCACCTACATGCAAAAAGATAGTACCAAGTATTTTTAGACTAGTTTCTAGTGCAAATTCAAAGACAAAACTGACTTAAAAGTAACTTTTCAGCAACATGTGGGAGCTTGTTTTAAATGAATAATTGCTTTAATATCAATAAGAAAGTTCCAGTTGTAATTTGGTAGATAATGACACTTTTAGTGCAAAGTTACACTAAAAGTCCACAAAAAATATCAGCTTTGCATTAAAAGTGTAATTATTTACCAAATGACACTTCATGATAAACATTCATGAAGACTCCTTCATGTTATACAACAGTGTCAAATCAGTCACATGCCTTCAAGTATAGTGTTACATTTTTCCAGCGTTAAAAGTGAAATAATCTGCCTCATTAATAAGGAATTAAGCTTCTATCTCCTGTTAAATAATTACTTACATGCTAGTTTGGTCTTGTATCATGTGTACATTTGCAGCAGAAATATTTTAAATATACTTGGTAAAATTGTGTGTTACCAAGTACGTAAGCTGACTTGTCACGTTGTTAAATTCAGATTTTGTCCCATCCAGACGTAGTATAAAAGTAAGACACTTTTCTTTATTTTTTTCCAGGTACGTGTCACCGCTGACGACATCGTTTGCAGGAACACACCGCACACTCCGCAGCATCGGAGGAGGGGCTCTCAGCTTGGACACCATTCGTTCCTGGCTCTGCTCTAAATGGTTGCGGTCAGTTTCCATCCCTCGCTCCACCAGCCGGCTAAAAGCTCCTTGGTCAAATTTACTCCTTTCTGTCCTCCTCAGTTTAGCATCCTTACTGTAAGCAGAGATCAGACTTTATTTAGTTTGGTCACGAGTTCATTTCCTGAGGTTCCCCGAGTGAGACCCTGTGCATAAAAGGCTCACTTGAATTTATTTTGGCCTGTGCGCATGAAGACGTTCAAGGTCCTTCCAGAGACCACATGACTTCCATGTGGACGTGAACTCAGCTAGATGATCACTTCAGGGACACAGCTCCAGTTCTGCGAACACTTCATAAAACTGAAACAAACCGTTTGAGATAATGCAATGCATTCATTTCATTTTGTTGTAGTAACGATTAGTTCTTAGATGTGGTTTCTTGTTGTAAGTGTTGTAGTCTCTAAGCTCAGCAATTGCTGACATTTTAATTTTTTGGTGGATGCTAAAAATATGTTCTAAATACCTGAGAAATGTTGGAGCTACTGCAGAAACCAATGGTGGAGAAGCAGAAACCGATGGTGGAGAAGCAGAAACCGATGGTGGAGAAGCAGAAACCGATTGTGGAGAAGCAGAAACCGATTGTGGTGAAGCAGAAACTGATGGTGGAAAAGCAGAAACCGATCGTGGTGAAGCAGAAACCGATGGTGGAGAAGCACAAACCGGTGGTGGAGAAGCGGAAACCAATCGAGGTGAAGCAGAAACGGATGGTGGGGAAGCAGGATGGTGGAGACACAGAAACCGATGGTGGAGAAGTAGAAACCAATCGTGGTGAAGCAGAAACCGATCGTGGTGAAGCAGATACCGATGGTGGAGAAGGAGAAAGCGATCGTGGTGAAGCAGAAACCGTCAATATTTATTGAAATTTTGGCTGATTGCTCCAATTATTTATAACAAAAATGTTATATTCATTCATGTCAGGATAGTATCATTGTGATAGGAGAGCTGGGAAAGCAGCCATGGGAAAAAAAAAAATCTAGTTTCTGAGTACTACATTCGTCAAACCCATTGTTTATAGAAGTTCTCTGGAAATCTTCAAAAGTCGCTTGAGCCATTTCCGAAGGCTTGGCTCTTTTAGAACTGGAGGCGAGCTATAACGCGCATTATGCTAACCTCATAAAGCGCTCATTCAGCTGGTTGTGTTATAGGATGAATTTCTCTGGAAAAGGACTGCGATGTAATTGTTGTGCTCTGGCTCCCTGCAGGCTGACTGAGTGCTTCACTGAGGATTTACAGATATTGACTCCCAGTGCGGGAGAGGGCCAAGTTAATGTAGTTTTAAATACACATACAGGGACAGTGAGGGTGCGTGTCTGGGAGACGGAGATTACAGAGAAGATGGAGAAGCAAATGAACTTTCTGCTCTTGCAGCTGCGTTGCTTTTTATTTCTCTCTCTTTTTTAACTTTTTTTTAGCTTTAATAAATCAAGTAGTCTCTGTTTTGCTGCTGATCACTGTCAGATATCCGTCTTTGCGGCTGCACTATTCTCTTTCGGGTTTTCTCAGGACCTAAATGTCTTTCCGGATAGGACCGAAGTGTCTCTGAGATCACGTCTTCATTCGAAGGTGTTGCTTTATTTTCACCGAGCATTAAAATAGATTTTTGTCTCATCATTCAGAATGTATTTTCACACACGTTCGCACAGTTACGTAACATTCAGCCACCTGGGATTGTCAAAGCTTGCAGATTTTTTGATGGCGCGTCGCCGTCTCGCTTCTGCAGCACTGACATAAATAAATAAACAGGAGGTCTGTGTGTGTGTATTTGTCCTGCAGAGTGCGTAAGGACAACCTGACCAGCTGCAACAGCGGCGTGAACATGGAGGATGTGGACTGCGGTGCCGGCGGTTCCTCCTCGCTGAGCCACAACCGGCCGTCCTCCGTCACGTCCAACAGCCTGAGCCTCTACCAGCACAGAGCGCGGACGACGCACAGCCACAGGCATCACAACACGGGTACGTGACCAACACACACATGTAGACAGACACACACACACACACACACACACACACACACACCCCTCACTGCACCACAAGCCATAGAGCGTCTCTGTGGTGCCTTTGAAAAAAAAGACTTAATTTGTGCTTTTGGTTTTACAGAAATGTGAAAAAAAGTATCCGTCCCTGATCAATTTCCTCTGGTTAGATGTTTCCTATTGAACACATTTGTAATATCAGACTAAGATTAGCTGAATAAACACCATAAAGCTCTTTCCAAGTGATGCTTACATTTGTTAAAAGTCAACAGTGACTTAAACCAACCAGGAGCATTTCTTTATTAAAATTTAAAATATTTAAAAACGGCACTATAAAAGACATTACACATAAAATTTTACACATTATGAAACATTTACTAAATTTAACTAACTTTGTAAAAATGCTTAAAAGCTGGTGTCCTGGTATGAGCTTGTTCTCTGAGAGTGATTGGGGTTAGGTTTAATTTTTACAAATTTTCATTTTGTAAAAAGACAAAAATGTTCTTGAATAGAAATTGTGTAAAGGATTAAGGGATAATAAAAAAAAGAAGCTCCATATAAATGAACACGTCTCTGCATCCTTTAAAGACTTGATTTATGTCTCTGTGCTTCTGTTCCCTCAGGAAGGAGAGAGTACCGCAGTCGGTCTGTGCAACCTCAGAGTCAACGCCCTCCCGTAAGCAGCCAATCAGGTCCCATCCTGGACTCTGGCTCCGCCCACGGGCTGGTCCAGCGTCTATCCAACAGTCAGCTGTCCTTTAACACTTCCATCGCCTCCATTTTCTCTCAGGTAAACACGTTTGTTCCCATCGACCAGCAGATGCTTCAGTGAAGTCTCTCTAAAGGAGTGACTAGATGTTTGTTTTCTTCAGGTCCCTCGTCTGTCCGGAGCAGGAGGGATCAGCTCTCAGCTTCAGGCAGCGCAGCATCAGCAGCGCTCCAGTCAGGTGCCACCTTCATCTACCCCTCATTCACACTCTCTACATAAAAAAAAAAACACCATCTCAACGTTTATTTGGATTTTTTTCCCCCACATCTCGTCCCAGGTCTCTTCATCTTCGTCCACACTCAGCCTTCTGTTCGGGAAACGCAGCTTCTCCAGCGGCCTGGTTATCTCCGGCCTGTCCGCTGCCGAAGGCGGCAACACCACCGACACGCAGTCCTCGTCCAGCGTCAACATCGCCGTTGGGCCTTCGCACAGGTCCAGCAGCAGAGCCACGCAGGTTAGGACGACGTCATGGAAGCTTGTTGTGATGCAAATGTGAAAACGTTTTATTGGGAATTTATCTCACAGATCTACATAAGTCTGAAACTTGTTGCATGCTGTTTCATCCCTCTTTTACGCCGATACCCCTAAATCAAGGCTGTGCAACCTGTGGCTCTGTAGCTGCAAGTGGCACCTTGGACCTTCCACAATGGTTTCTTAATGATTTGACTAAAAACCAACACATTTTTTAAAGTCATTGCCCCACAAACGAGCATTGATTCTGTCACTATCCTAAAATCATTTTTTGCCAATTTCTTTGTTCTTTTTTTGCCTAAAATATCTTACGGAAAGAAATAAGCGGTTATTTTTTTTATGTATTTTTTTCCCCCAAAATCATTTTTGTGTGATTTCTATCACTAACCTGCACACAGTAACCACATTTAATCATATTTTCATATTTATTGATGCTCTCATTGAACAATCAGTGGAGAGAATAGGAAAGCTAACAATCATGAGAATACGTGGGGTTTTAAACATTATTTAGAATATATCATGACAGCAACAAATCAACAATTTTATCATAATAAGAAATTTATCTCAATAAATGCATAGGTCTGCAGGTGCATTAAATACCTAAACGTCTCCGTTTCTCCTGCAGTGGACCTCGGAGCCATACGAGAGCATAGACGCATCCAACTCCAACGCCGCCGTGACGGTGAGGGAGGGCGGCCAGTCGAGCGATCAAGGCTTCAGCCAGGGACTGGACAAGACGCAGGAGGAATCTGCATCTGCCTCAACAGCTCCGGAGCCAGCTGATCAAAAGACTGTCTGAGAAGAGATGGAGGACTGTGTGGGAAGGAACACATGCATACAGAATGGAGAGAGAAGGAGAGAGAAAAAGAGAGAGAGAGAGAGAGAGAGAGAACCCATGCACACAAACCTGTCTTCTCCCTTTATCCTCAGCATGTGGTCTCACCTTGTTGTTTGAATGTAAAGTCTGAAAAAACAGATCTCTGATCTGGTTGATGAAATAAATACATTTTTGAATGAAGCTGCCTCCTCCTATGATGATTAGTAGATCTTGTAACAATACCAGTTTTTTTTTCATAATTATCATTAATGCACTAAAAATGAAGCTTCACATTGCCTAATGTTGTATTTAAGGCTTAAACAATTCAATTTATGCAACTCAAAGGATAAAATGTTAGTGGATTGTGAGTTGTCTTCTAGAATAATTCCTGTGGGTTTATTTATTTATTTATTTTTTAAGCCTGTCGGATAATAGCCCGCTATGTAGCAGCATGCCATGTTCCAGCATCCATTATCACTTCTAATCCCCTGGGACTTGTTGATGGACTGCAGTATATCTAATACAGCCTGAAGGGGGGGGGGGAGGAATGAAAAGCTTTCAAATGACTGAGGATTACACTTGACATTTGTTCGCATATATCAATATTAATATTATGAAAAAGTTTACATAACAGTAACGTTGAGGAAGACTGCACCATAGATGAGGTGCGATGTTTGTTTTCAGGGTCCCGTACTTAGCAATGTTCCAAGTTGGAAGAGTTTCCTCTTCTGTATTGTTCCTTTACTTCTACTGTATTGTAGAAATATATACAGTGCTGGGGATATTTCTTGACAATCCCTGTGAATAAGAGCCTTAAAATCAATTCATGTTTAATTGCAGCTACATAGGTCGCTAATGCTAGTTCCTCTTCTTTGCCTCCACTGCAGGTTTTAGGGTCTGGAGACTGAGACGGCCAAGGAAGAAGATTTTGCATGAAATGAACCATTTCTATTTTGATTTGAACGTCCTGCCAAATGATCCAATAGTATTAATACATTTTTTGTTTTTTTGTTTTTTTTTTAATAGAGTGCAGCAGATTTTTATGGTTTTTTTTCCTCTCGTATTTCAAGCAGCTCAGAAGTCAGGCAACAAACCATGACTTTTGGTTTGTTCACCAGAGAATCCTGCATCAGTTCCAGACTTTAACCTCAGATAAGCTGAGGTCATGATCTGAAACGTGATCTGGAGTGGCCTAGTCAATGTATGGACTTGAACCTAATTGGGAATGCTGTGGCGTGATCTTAAAAAGGTCGTTCTAATGTCTCCAATGTGGCCGAGGTAAAACAACTCTGCAAAGAGGAGAAGGGAGGAAAAAAATTCCTTCACAGTGATGTTTGCCATCAACACGACCAGGTTGGTTTGAATTGCTTTCATATTTAAAAAAACAAAACAAATTGTATCGTCTTTGTTTGATGTTCTCATTTGGATGACGCTCTAAAAACATTTAAATGTAGCAAAAATAGTCTGCAGGGAGTTTTCAAAACATCACAGGGTTACACACAAAAGTAAAAAATAAAATAAAAAGAGCTAAATATATGACATACATTTCCAGTATCACCCATAAAAAAAACAACCCAATGACATTTGGCAAAAATCTATTAATAAACTCTTTATTGTAAGTTGTTACATTTAGATTTCTCTCTCTAGCAGCACTATTCAAATTACAGATATTCAAGGGCAGTAACCATAGACTGTAGTTCTCTCTTAATGCAAGATGTCATCATGTAAACAGAGACAGACACAGAGTAAAATGTACCACAACATGGGCAAGCTGCTAATGTGACAATAACTCATGTAAGGTTCAAAGGACAACTTTTGTGCCTTTTGAGATAAAATGTGACTGGTCCAGCACACAAAGAAATCAGAAATGGTGTACAGCATCTTCTTACAGTTTTCTTTTTGTTGTTGTTTGTTTGTTTTGTTGGAAACGGTGTGATCACTTGCCACCTGCATGAGGCGTGTTGCAAAATGTCCATCACCGGTTTACAGAGGTTGGTGGAGGGACGGTTCAGAGAAACCAAACAAATCCGTGACAGCCAACGTAAGTAGGTCGTGTAACAGGATTATTTTAGTGCAACAGAACTTGTGATTAAACATTCCAACAATTTCTTTTGACCTCTTTACACTATATCTAGACACGTTATAAATATGGCACATTATATCCACCGAGAAGCGCTGACCCTGTACTTTGCTGGACAGTTGTACTGCCCACAAAAATCCCAACTTGGATTTTACAACCCGTTCTCTTTCGTAACTTTTACATTACTCAACAACTTTTCTATATTTTTTGAATAACATTTTTGCAAAAGTGCTCATTTAAGCTCCAAGTCAAATGAAGGCCAAGCTAGCAGCTAGTTAGCTCAGCTAACCTTTTTTCTGCCATGGGACAAAGTTGAATAATTTTCCAGCCACAAATCATAAAATTACTTTTTGGATAGCTAATTCTGATCCAAACAAAACAGAACAAATAAAAATTGGCTTACAGAGCGAGTACAGACGTTTAAGGAGACTAGCTTTAGCTTGCTAGTTTTGAGGCTAGCAACCCATTGCTAGCTTCACTTTCCATGTAGAGCAGAAATCTGACTTAATTTGCTTCTCTGACTCCACTCTGTTACATTTCCACAACTGTTTCTTTTACAACAACTTTAACAGTAAATGTTTTTTTGTTTGTTTTTAATTTAGATGTCTACAAACACTGGAGAGCAAATAATATCCAAACTGCACCATCATGCATGGGTTTTCCAATACTAACCTAATTTAGAAGAATGTATAAGTCATGTAAAGCTAAGTGTTTTGAACCGTGTTCACACTTAGCTTTTGTAGCACAGCGTTATGTTGCTGCACGATGAGGGTAAATGAGTCTGTTCAATGCTACAGTTCCAAGCAGATTTTCAGTTTTGCCCCCGGTGTACTGTACATCTCAAAATCATGATGAACAGCAATCAAATTCTGGAGCAACACAAACCCTGAATAGTAGGAGCACAGTGCTTTGAGATGTTATCAGCATGACTCAAATATGTGTGTCTATAGAGACTACTGTCTTTTTTTCTTTTTTTTTTTATCTATAAATTTTACTTCTGAAAATCTATCAAATGTCAGTGAGTCCACCGACTCCGCTTTTATATATTTAAAATATACAGCTGTGTTCAAAACAATAGCCGGCCAACACTGCTAACCAGCTCAATCCCATAACACGCCTGCTGCTAGCTATGTAATTAAACGTCTACTTCAAAGGGTGTGTTCAAAGTAGTGTCAGTGTGGCGTTCAATCGATGAGGACAATTGGTGAATTCGTTAAATGGGTTGTTCCTGAAATTGATGAAGTAAACAGAGAAGGTACAAAAATGGATAAAGAACAGCGGAAAATGATAGCTTCTCCAGCTAAAAATGATTTCGAGTGCTGCAGCAGTTGGAAGAAGCCTAGAAGAAGCTAGAAAGTCTGAAGAGAACAGGTGACGATGTTACATTTTGACCGAGAGCACATTGACTGGTCTGGACAGATGGGAGTAAGATCAGGGGCTCGTTACGTGGATGTTTGTCGTTCTGTAATGTTGGGTCTAATTTATCTAACACAAGGGATAATGGATCAGTTAAAGGATAACTAAAATTACATTGTGTTGTAGGGAATGCCCTTTAAACTGGTGTTTCAAAAGGACAATGAGCACAAATATACCAGCAAGCAGACTGGGTCTTAGTTCCAGACCAGAAAGATCAACTTTATGGTGTGTTCATCCCAATCTACAGACTCAAAGTAATCTAACAGTAAGATAACATGCTGTTTGTAATTCAAAACCTAAAAAAAAAAAAAGAAAAGAAAAAAAAGACAAAGGCCTTGGAGTAGTGGAATGTAGTCCAATCATCTCAAGTTGGTCGACTTCATTTCTGGAATTGTGGAACAACTATTTCTGGAATTGTGGAGCAATTCCAGAAATAGTTGTTCCAGAACGTCACATTAGTTCAGTTAGTCAAAGGAAAGTTAAATCCTCAAAAAGTCTATCTATACGATTCCTAGAGTAAGAACAAGTTTTTTTCGGATTTCAAATCGCAGGTGCAGTGCATGTATGAAAATAAAATGTATTACAACTCATTTTTCTTCAACAAACTATTATTTTGAACACAACTGTAAATGACCACAAAGATCCAAAATGTCTTCATTTGCATAAATAAAACAATCCATCCATCCCCCCCCCCCTCAAGTGTTGTAAAGTAGCCAGGGAATTCGGGCGAGACAGAAATCTTGATCAAATGTTCCCTTCTCGGAAAAGCTCTTTGAATCATGCATGTGACAACAGGCGACGTCTGTAGGTCGTTTAAAAAAAAACAAAAACAAAAAAAAACCAGAGAGGGTCATCACGTCATTCTGGCAATTCATGAAACACTCGAAACTATAATCAAGTACCCATAGCTGTCTCTATTAGTCAAACATACTAGAAGAAAAATATGAACCTCTTAAAAGAGTTTCTCATATTTTGAAATGTCTGCATACTGCAGTACTGGAATACATACTCATACAGTATCGTTTATAGCAAATAACTGAATTATTTCATTTATTTAGCACAAAGCATGCTGAATAGAAAAAAGTGTCACTTTTAAAATAGTCTAAAGTGACACGTCTTTTTCAACGTTCTCGTTCGCAGCTTGTTCCTCGACAGCTGCGGTCTATCTACAAAGGCATGACAAGAACCAAGAAGTTTAGGCATCTAAATCAATAAAGAGAAAAGTGATTGCCTTAAACTGTTCCTAGCCAACTTCAAGGAGCACCTGCACAGGCGTGATCTCTTCCTTAGAGAAGCACAAACGCCTCAGGAAGAGGCACCGAAAAGACCGGATGAGGGAGCGGGAACTCATGCACGAGGAGCACAGCATCAGCGTCGTCGTTTTTTTTTTGTTTGTTTTTTTTTTGCTGTTAAATGGGGCCGTTTCCGCCTCGACTGCTTTCAGTGATGTCATGTGTGACACGATACTTTTAAGACATGGCAAAAAAATTTATAAAAGTGAGGACCTGACACACAGAAAGTGAGACAGACCCAGAAGTGAGACAGAATGAGGTCTTGAGGTCTGTTGTAAAGCATAAAGAGGCACTCTACCCGACTGAGGGAAAACCCAAACCGCCATCAGTCAACAAGCTTGTCCTTCGTTAGCCACGGGTATGCACAGTTAGGAAAAAAGAAATTAATTTTTTTTTTTTTCTTTTGTTTTGTTGTATTTTTTGTTTTGGTTGGAGGTCAAGCGAAAACTCACCTCCCAACCTTCAAATTCAAATAAATATAGTAAATAAATAAAAGCGACATTAGGTGCTAACTTGATACAAGGTGATTGAGACTGGTTTAAAACGAAAAAGGAAGTAAAAATAACCTGAATCCGCTCCATATCAACGCTACTGTATTAACACAGTGATAGTCTAAGTGGATGTGGCTACGAGAAGAAGAAGAAGAAGAAGAAGAAGGCAGTTGGCACTGGTTTGCTGATGACACTGTGCTGCTCTGGTTTGGTTACAAAGTCACAACAAATGTGCAGTGTGTGCTGGCAGACACCAAGAAGGTAAAAAAAGAAAAAGTTTATTAAAAAACAAACTAAAATTAGATGGAAAGTGGAGGGGTTTTTTTATTATATATTTAGTTTATGTGACTTATGGACAGTGCTCATATCCATTTCTGCATCACTTCTCAGACTTGTTTCAGGTCAACCCTTCAAAGTGAGACTAGGTAACTTAAACAAGCCTCGTTCCTAGAAATACTGGTAAATTTCCAATTAGAACCAATTCATTAATTTGCAGATAAGGTGACTTTAGTAAAGTGCTGCTTTTGTAAAAGGATCACTCCTAAATTATTCCTTAAAATGTCAATATTGACCATATGATTTTGGTGTTGGGGTCATTTTGTCCAGTTGCCATTTTGCATCGACCAGTTGGGTTGCCTTGGATATAAAACAAAGATGTCTCCCAATGAAACTCCATGGAAGAATTTGGAATCCTAAACATTTTTAAGGTCCTTTTTCTATATTTTGAGCCATTTTTCCTCATCCATGCCCACATAGCCAATTATGCAAATTAGGCATCAACAACATTTAGCAGATTGTAGCAACTTTTAGGGCAGTCAGTAGCTACTTTCTGCATAAAGGATGACCCTAAAGGGAAATTAAACGTCGTTGCAACTCAAATTCTTCAAAGAGTTATGGTAGATAGTGATGACTGTTGGCAGGAAAGATCTCCTGTAGAGGTCTGTTATTATTTTTATTATTATTATATTGTAATATTATACTATATTTTCCAGAGTTATTTTGATTTGATTTAGAGTCACATTTCATGAGAGGGAACTACAATATCAGAACCCCAATCACTGAAAATAGGGTGTAATATAAAATATAAAATCTAAAGAACCTAATATTCAATTCAGTTTCATTCTAAAAGTGGCTTGAGTATTTTCATGATTATTGTCATATTAAAATAATTACTATAAAAATATA
The DNA here is from genome assembly GCF_001443285.1 of Poecilia latipinna. Lineage (NCBI taxonomy): Eukaryota > Metazoa > Chordata > Actinopteri > Cyprinodontiformes > Poeciliidae > Poecilia > Poecilia latipinna. The sequence goes on from NW_015113050.1 coordinate 110,674, forward strand.
TACCAGTTTAAGTGTGTGGGATACAAAATGGAAGTAAATAGGGACAGAATGGCAACGCGAGTACACAAAATGGAGGAGGGACAGATTGGCCACAAAGAGTCACATGGTCTTACTTTAAAAAAATAAAAAAAATGACAAAACGTTACACGAACGTGACAATAACAAGTCCTAGAAGACCCAAATACATGTCTGACCTCCCAGACTGGGTGTCAGTGTGTTGGTGAAGGTGATGGTGAAGTTGCTCCTCACATAAATACGTTTTCAGTCAGGCAATCTTGCACAGCTTCAACTACTAAAGTCGCAGCCTGAGCCTTCCCGAAAGTCGACTATCAAACTGCTGCGTCGCACCAAAACCTCAGCGCTCGGCCGCTCGACGTCAAGAAAACACGTTAAAAGTCCTTTTAAATAAGGTTTCTTTTTCTTTTTTTTAAATCATCATAAAGGCATATACTCTCTTCTGTCTATATTACTTGTTTGTAAGAGTACATTTTTGCTGAACAGGATTGAAGAAAACCAGCAAAGGGCAATGTAAACCATGGTCCGTCTAACACAGGTGAGAGGAGCGCCGGCGCGCCCTCTCTGAGCTCACCCACAGTAACAGATTTGCATAGGCAAAAATGGGATTAGCCCTTAAACAGTGGATTCCTGAATTCTTAATAGAGATGCAAAATCTAGTTCAGCTCAACACAATTCAAAACAAACATACACATAAAGAAAAATAATATTCAGAATTAGCATGTCGACTAGGCCCACGCTTCTCTTTTACCTCTCTGGTCATTTACATAGAGTCGTTTCCTGTGCATTTTTTTTTTTTTTTTTTTTTTTTTT
>NW_015113050.1:114831-115479 GCF_001443285.1 Poecilia latipinna
GGATTGTTTTCCTTTGGTTTTTTTTTTTTTTTTGTCGTTTTCAGTGTTAGGCTTCAAGTAGATCTAAAAAAAAAAAAAAAAACACAACTTGTACATTGACAACTAGATGTGAAATAAATTAACAAACATGAGAGGTAGTGAAACACCTATATAAATGTTTGCCTTTTCTTAAATATAAAAGGAAAAAAAAGAAACTGTCAGTAAGGCCAAAGCTTTGCAGACCTCCCATCCCCGTCAGGACACTTCAGCTCTCAACCTTTTTGTCTTTTTAATTCATTTATTTTTTTTTTTTTATCATCATCATCATTATTATTATTTCTCGTCTATGAAACCAAAGCCATGTCTCTATCTCACATGGAATCCATTGGAAATTTAAAGACAGAAAAAATAAAATAAATTTCTGAACTCACTTCACATCATGATCATTGCTTGTAAAAATCCACCATTGCAATGCAGGCATTAAAAATAAAATTCAAACAACCACGCACGCTTCTCCTGCTGTGGAAAAGTTGGAATAAGTTAGAGGACGGCAGCAGCAGAAGCTGAGGTTTCTGCTTTCTTGCGTCCTTGTTGTGTGCCCCCCCCCCCCCCCCCCCCCCCCCTTAAAAAGACACACCCCCCCCCCCCGTTTTTTATTGAAAACTCTGT
>NW_015113050.1:118799-123716 GCF_001443285.1 Poecilia latipinna
GAAAAAGTTAGAGGACGGCAACAGCCGAAGGTGAGGTTTTTTCTTTTTTTGGCCCTTGTTGTGTGCCCCCCCCCCCCCTCTCCGCGCGTTTAAAAAGGTCACCCCCACCTCGTTGTTTATGAATGTAAACTCGGTTTGATTGCACCATAATTTCATTATCTGGTTCCTGGTGAGACATTCTTGTGTTGGTTAATATATAGACAATATACAAGTGTACTTGCGCAGACGAGGGATTTGCCAGCAAGGAGGCCATTTTATTTTAAAAAAAGTGGCCGAAACGAAAAGCTACCACAAGTTTTGACATTTTTCTACGGAAACAAATTTCGTACGTGAAACCTGTCCTTCACCGTCAGATTTTCATTTGCCTTCGATGATCAACGGGGTGCATGCAAGTGCACAGCTCTTCACTCGAGCAATCAAGCAACATCAGTCACAATCTGGTGGAAATTAGTTTCATCCGAATCGACGAAAGTCTAGAAAGTGTTCTGTGTAATTCATGTGGACTAGAAAAACAACGAGGTTCAGAATCTTCCCTCCTGAGGCATGGGCCGGTCTTTGGGGTTAAGGTACTCCAAAGAGGTCAACGATGCTGACCCCGACCAGAAGAGATGTTGGCTTTACTGGAGCTTTCTCTGGCTGCATGTAACATAGAGTACTGTCCCTCTCCCACCTGTTGCTGAGCACAGAAAGCTAGACGTCTTATGTATTTCCCTTGCCATACAAATTTGGATGTTAGGAGGCAAATTGTTATTACACAGGCAGATAGCCTCATTAACAAACAAACTGTGCCATATTCTGCTAAAATAAGCAGTTGAAAAATGCTACTAAATTTAGCAGGTCTGCTGATGTATCAGAATAAATAAATGTTAGGACATTTTTATAATTGCAGCAATCAAAAGTTTACTGCATACCTGAAGCTGCATGACATATTAAATCACAATCATGATCAGAAGGTCAAAGAGTGACTGGATCAGACAAAGTGCTTCACTCTTCATGCACAGAATCGCTCCGTTCTAGTGATGTCTTTGTTCACTCAGATTGACTTTCACAGACTTCTTTTGTCCACAACTGATGAAGACCTTACAGCATCAAGTTCAGGAAGAGCGTCGGGGACTTTGTGGTGACGGAAAAGAAATGATGACATATATTAGATGTAATAATTGCAACGTTCAACAATAAAACTGCAACGTCAGCTTTTCCTAAAAACCACCCGGCCTTCGTCTTGTTGTTTTCACGGCAGCGGAAATAAACTAAAGCAATCGGTCGACAACGGACGCCCTTGCGTTAAATTTTTTTGTGTTAATACTGTCAAAGCGCGATCAATGTACCGGCCCATGCCTCACCCTCACTAATCAGAACCAAATGTCTCTTTACTGCAGACCCAGATTGGCACGAGAACATCAGGTAGTTAGAAAAGGTGTCAACATGGACGCCTCTGTGTGAGAGCGGTTCCACCGATACAATTACCACTCTCCCGACCGGACTATCTGGTTCCGTATGTCCATCGAATCAACGGACACAGACGCTCGTTGTAATAAAACTGCATATTATACGCCGCACTCATGCACTTTCTACTGCAGATCCACAGGTAACAACAAAGTTTCTGCTTAAATGTTCACATCATTTAAAAAAAACAAAACAAAACAGTGTCCGTTGTATGTTAAACATGTTAACGGGACATTTGGCAACTTAACTTTCCTATTCCTGTTCGGTGTTTTATTGTATCTCATCCACGCACACGCACACACACTCACACACATTTATAAGTGCATGCTGTTCAAGTCAGGTTAGAAAAACAGACCAGAGTGTGTGAGGGCTGGCAGTGGGAGGGAAGATTAGCACAAGCATCCTATCACCTGCTCGTCTACAGCATGCTTAAACCGTGTTGGTTTAAGGTGAAAAAGGCTTGTGTGGAGCAAGACTACACAGATTTCTTTGCTAGCCTGGGATTGTAGCGGTTCAGCATAATTAAACCAGCCCTCTGAAAAAATCCAGTCCCATTAAAAAAGAAATAATAATAATAATATTAAATCAAAAACCTCTTCCCAGGATCTTTGAAGTCCCATTTGGCACCCAGTAGAGCAATCCTCTAAAAATCCAACACCTCAAGGTCTAAAGCTGAAGCCGCCTTTCAGTCAAAGGCCGGGGTTAAAAAAAAACAAGCTCACGCGTTTACGCCTGCACCAAAGGAAATTGCTACCATTTTCCTACCCATGATTCTCTGCTCATCTAGACAATGTAAGTGCCTCTCTGTTTTCGCTATTTGCGGTTTTGGCCCACACTTGGCACCTGTGCTTCTCAAGCTGTAGGGAGTTCTTTGAGCAGGCGAGAGAAAGAGGGAGGGATTAAAAAAAAAAAAAAAAGGTATGGGAGGTAGGGATTGTTGGACAAACTGTGGTTGCTTCACAGCAAATCTGCGGCAGCGCTTCTGCCGCCTTCCTTTACGCGTAAAGGCATTGTGATTTTTTTTTTCTTTTCTCAGCGGAGAGAAGTTCGTGAGTTATATAATGTTAGAAGTATAGCTGCCCAACCACAATTCTAGCCCTTACTTCTCCCGATTAAATGAAGGAAAACACTCGGACAAACGGATGGACGGACAAGAAGAAGGGCTTGAGAAAGCAGCTTTTACATCTCCATAAAAACTGCAGTATTGGTAAAACTGACGTACCTTTTTTTTTTTTTTTTTCTCCCCCTTCGCTGAGCGTATACAGTCAGTAAGAGCCAGCCTTAATACCTCTCGGAAAAGGTTGCAGTCCGCGGCTTATATTGTCAAGCTACAGTAAAGACAGAGAGAGAGTGATAGAAAGAGAGAGAGAGGGAGAGGGAGAGAGAGAGCTGCATGCAGAGAGAGCCGATGCTTCAACTGGTTAAAAAGGCAAAGATTCTCCCACTCCAACCAACCACTGGACGTCATGTTTCTACAGTGAGGAGGTATAAAGCAGGAAAAAAAAACAACCAAAAAAAAAAACAACGGGGAGATGGGACAACAACCGACAAGTAAGGACAGAGCAATAAAGTGAGGGTAAAGAAAGAATGAGGTTCGATTATTACAGTACGGGAAGGAACAGTGGGTTGTCCTTTACGTCTCTCTCCTTCTCTGTGTCCTCGCCACCTGAGAAGTCCTTGTCCACGCTCAACCAACGCATCGGGTCGGCTGTTCAAACCGACCGCTGACAAGGGCGGAGTCGGCCGCTTGAATCAAACGAAACAGCACAAATTGCTAGGAAAACAATCACTGGCCAGCAATAATGGTCTCAAAGCGACCGATTAACCAGCCAGCAAAGGCCGACCTAGCTCCAGTGAGCAACTGGATAGAAATTGTTTAAAAAATATAAATAAAAAAACAAACAAACAAAATAATAACTCGACCAGCTATCTTGGATGTTATTTAGATTGTTTTTTTTTTTTTTTTCCGTCAGAACAGAGCGAGATACTTTTGCTTATTTTCTTCCAAACCTGACTTCTGGCACCATAGTAGTATTTGAAGTTTTTAAGTAGTAGTCTCGTTGGCGTACGTTGGCAATGACGAACGGTGGCGAGGTCTAGGTGTCGAGGCAGGTGCGCCTCCTGCTGTCCAGGAGGTCTCTGTAAACGGAGGAGTTGAGGAAACGGGGGAAGGAGTCCCGGTGCATCAGGGTGTAGATCTGGAGCTGGGCCTCCTCGTACATCGTGTTGCTAGGCTCCGTCAAGCTCTGGTTTATTCCTTCTCTGACCCGAGAGTCCAGACTCACCTGGAGATAGGAGACGGTGTTATTCATCTACACCGGCAATCTCCGGCGTTCTTCACCGAGACACACACACACACACACACGGCGGCCCACCTCTTTGGGCGACAATATAGAGACGTAATCTTCGTATATAATCCTGGCCTTCTCATCCACCGCCGAGGGGTTGGTCTCCTTTTTCAACTCTTCGCAGGCCAACCAGAAAAGCAGGTTGTCCTCGCTGTACTCGGAGCGCAGGAAGTCTCGGAAGATCTCTCGGCCCTCCAGCGAGCGCAGCATCATCTCGAAGCTCCGTGCCCACGACAGCAACTCTTCTAAACTGGGACGTCTGCGGTGGGAGGGACAAGCGGCCGCAGGTTAGGAAAAAAACAAAACAAAACAGAGGCGCAAATAAAAACGTACGACGAAGGAGCCGGACTGCACTCACTGTTCTTCAGCAGCTTCAATACTGTCCATCTTGGTGCAGGTCTGCCGTTCGCTCCTCTCAATTCTGTCTTCATTCCTGTCGAATACACAAAGAAGAAATCATCGCATGCAGATAAATAACTGAATTGTCCACTTTTGGGATGAATAAAGTTGTTTTGACTTGATTTAAATAAGCACAAAGGCTTATTTCCAGCAGGTCAAATATAAACAGATCAGTTAAAATTCACGTAACTTGTCAGTGGAACGTAGTTTTCTGTATTTCAATAACATCACAAAGTCGCATCACAGTGAGAGAAATAAGCATTAGATTCATGTTGGCCCTCATAAAGAAATAAAAAGTCTCTATTTAATAGTTTTATTTTAATGTGTGGAAACAAAATCTAAACCCAAAAGTCCAGAAAAATCACATTGCACTAAAGCAAAAAAAAAAAAAGAATTACAACCAAGTCAATATTCTAATGTCCAAATACTGGCTATGTGATCACACTGAATAAATCCAGTATTGGATACTGATTATATGCATTAAGAGCACATCCACAGATTCATTTTCTTCCTTTCTGAAAGAAATGTCAAAGGACTTCAGGGAGAAGATGCTGTTCAGCTGGAAGCTTGGTGAGAAGATAAAAACTACTGATGTGGTTATTCATTAACAAAAATAAATAAAAAGGAAAAGGCCTTCCTGTAGGGTCAGGTCATAAAACAATAATAATAGCAATCATGATTAGCCACGTGGTCAAGTTCAATAGAAAATACGTCTGATGAATCA
>NW_015113050.1:127720-135185 GCF_001443285.1 Poecilia latipinna
CTGGTATTGTTCAGGGGTCCGGACCAAATGTGGAGGCGGGCCGGATCCGGCCCACGAGCCGTAGTTTGGGGACCCCTGCTATATACTGTTTAAAGCTTTTCAGGACAAGACGCTACGGAGGCAAAATATGTCATATTTTGGCTGCTACGTCACTCTGCCCAATTGCCTACAGAAAATACAATTTGGATGCCAAAAAAAGTTAGCTTAATCTGACCTTACAAGTTCAAAAAGTGATCAAAGACTTATTTTAAAAAAGTTTCCTTCGTCACAACAGACCTTTGGCAAACAAACAACAACAACAAAAAACATGTTGGTGTGTTCTTAATCTATTAAATTAACGGGAGGTTCTAAAAATTACCAAAGAAATCACAATAATTTCAAATACAAAAATGTATTGCAGATTTTTATCCTGCCTAAGGATAAAAACTAAACTGATAGTTATGACTACAAATGGCCACTACACTGCTTTTATTTCAGCTGTACTATTATAATAAACTCCATGACCTTTATATATACCCCAAGAAGTCTGACTTTATTCCCAAAATCTAAAAAATGAAGAGTTGAACGCGTAATTGTGAATGATTTCTCTCTTTAAACGACCATAGCAGTCTACAGTGGAGTCCAGCTGCCAGCTTCGTTTTCCTGTTCTGGCTTCAGTTAATTATCAGCGGACACAAACAATCAAGTTTCAGTGTCCGTCTTTATGTAAATACTCCAAACTACGCGGGAGCCTCTCCGTCTATCGTAGCTCAGTCACACTTGAGAAACCACAGTGTAACACACACTGAAGTCTATTTTTGGTCCCTCCATGGAGGATCTTTCCTTCCTCTTGCTGTCTCTTGTCAAAGTCCCCATTGTGCAGCAGTAATGGGCTAAGCCAGCCGCAGCCCCCCGGCGCCCTCACAATACGGCTAAATATACAGGCTGTTCTTCACAGCTGTTTTGCATGTGATTGGAGATGGAAATAGAAGACACCCTGACCAGATAAGGTCCTTGTGCAAGACTGTGTGAGGATGCTCTCTCTGTGTGACCCTTTAAAATCCTCCTTAGCATTTAGCCTCCAAAACTCAGCCGTGAAGCTCCTCTGACTCAAGAGGCTCCTCTCAACCACTCGCCTGAGCAGGCGTCGACACCGGGCGCGTTCGGCGATTTACATGCGGGCTTTGCTAAACTCTTATAAGAGTTTAGCAAAGCTAAACTCTTATAAGAAACTCTTATTAGAGTTTAGCAGAGTTAAATCAACACTATGCCCGGTCTAATTGGTCCTTTTCAGAATTGGTGTTAATTTAATTCTTACAGAGTTATTTCAACAATAGTTTGAGTAGTTAGAAACATTTCAAGTGTTAAAATTACTCAATTTCTTGTTGAAATAACTCTGAAAAAGTTCAATTAACACCAATTCTGAAAAGGACCAAATAGACTCGGCATAGTGTTGAATTTGCTGCGTACCCGTGTCAGGCGAGCTAAGCAAATTAGCCCTGCTGGGTCGCCGGCCGAAACAGCAAATAAAACTTGTGTGTTACCGTGGACTTTGTTTTTCTAGGCTGAGTTTTGGGAGACCCGACACCGGCGCTCGGCTGGGAAACGCACAGCAGACTCACAGTCCGCAAGCTGCGGCCACTTCAGATCAAGTGGCGTGAAAGAAGCAGAGCATTCACCATTCACTGCCTGAAAACAATGTTTCATTCACTCCGCTCTCCTGGCAGGAGCCGAGCCACAGTCAGGCAGCTGGAGGAGCTTCGGATCAGCTCAAGAGTTTCTGGTGCCTCGCTCAGAGGCAACGCGTTGCCGTCGAGGTTGTGCAACTTTAGGGCCTGTGGTCAAGTTTATTCCGATCTGGATTTTTAAAAAGGCATGGAAAATGAGGGTTTAATTGTAATTGAATCTATCTGTAAACGTAAGACGAGCAGCTGAGCAAACAATTTCACTCAGTCATTAATCATTTCACCACAAAAATAAATAAATTTAACCAAAATATCGAGGGTGTGTACAGTATTCCATATTGCTCATAGACCTTTTAGGAAATGCTGGTTTGTAAAATTTTCAAAATCAGAGGAAGCCCTTTCTACTTCACAAGAATATAAACAAAATGGCCAATATTTGGTCCTAAAACAATTTTATTGCATTTTAATTTTAATAATCTACAGAATAACTACGGCAGGGACTAATGCATTAATTTCAATTAACTGACTACACAGATTTTAATGCGTTAAAACGTTTTTAACTGTTGTAATTGCTCGTTTGTGGTAAGCCCGTAAATCTGACGCACAAGCGACATCTGCAAACAACAGTGATGGACGACGAAGCCGTTTCTCTTGGCTTGCTGTGGGATCGTTTTTTGCTTCAAAGCACAATCTGATGAGACGATGGAAAAGACTATTGTGTGTATGTTGGATATAACAGCACTTTGCACCGATATGATGGTTGAATGACAAGATTAAAAACAATAATTATCTCCGTTGTTGAGCTCTTTTGTCCATTTATTCAAAAAAGGGTTTTTGATCTGAAAATGTTGCTTATTTTGTCAAAATATGGTTCTGATAGTCATGTTCTAACACAGGAACATACTTTGATCTAAACCATTAAACTGTAGCTCTTGTCGGAGGGTGAACAGGTCATCTGCCCTGCATTTAGCTCCATTTCACTTCTCATCAACCGCTGTGGTATCCCCCACAACATAGTACTACTACCATGGTGACCTGGTGATCAGAGTGATGTGCAGGCTTTTTTTTTTTTTTCAATTAATTTATTTTTTTATTAAATGTTCCACAGTGCAGAAATTCAGCCAGGGGTGGTGGTGTTGTTGTGACTTCCTGGAAATGTTGCGAACTTCCCTAAACAGCGAGCTCATTTTTACATGATCCACTTCAATACAAAGTTCACAGACAAAACATGCAGTGCACTCACGACAGGCAGCCTCAAACTGTATCCAACTAGTCACTGGAGTTCAGTTCTGCAATCCGCTGCTATCATGTAGAAATGCAGTTGAAAACTGTGCACAATTTCCTGTAGTAAAGAACCGTCAAACCACGGAAAATTAATACAAAAAGGTTTTATTGAATAATTATTGATGAAATGTGAGGGAAAAAAGCACTTTCTTAGATTAAGATCAGAAAATAAAGCTTGTTGTTTCACCAAAAAGAGAGTAAATAAAGCTTTAAGAGCTAAAAGTTAGTGATTTTAACAATTGGAAAGAGTTGTCCAATTGTTAAAATCATTCTTCCTTCATCAGTTCATTTAAAATCCTACATCATATTAAAAAACAATCTATTATTAATAATAATGTCACCAAAAGCTGCTAATGCTGCTCATCTGATGGAGACATAAGAGAAAAGCTACAATTCTTTTAAAAACAAACCAGTTTGTTTAGTTAAAATACAAGAAAAGTGAAAACCCAATAGACTCATAACCAGTTTACAGGAAAGCATAAAAAATGGACTCATTTATCTCCTTCCCAGCCATCAACAATGTGGGCTGCTGACGCTGTGCTGCTGTTGGTGTCAAACTCTCAATTACACAGAAAAAGCTGGAAGACATTACGTTCCGTCTGTTGTTTACATTTCCACACCGTACAGAACAAATGTGTTCGAGTGGGTTGTTTACAACCCATCAAATATGGAGCGGCAGCATCATTTCTTTGGGCTCATTCTTTATTCTATATTTATGCTAACTTGAACAATTATTAAAGCAAAATTATTTCTTTGCAGCTCTTCTCCAAGCAGGCAAAATTTCTTGTCACTTTTTTACAACAGCAGCAGCAAATGTCTGTAAGTTACATTTAATTGTACTTTTAAGATATTTTTAAGTCAAGTATGATTCAAAATTTTAAACTTGATAGAATGATGAAAAACGCTACTTAAATTAATGGTTTTAATATACCATTGTCAATCTAAACTTAATATTTAACTATTAAAATCCCCGTTTTAATCCCCAGCCTCCTGAAATATACCATTTCCCAAAACAACAGAGCTCAGAATGAAAACAATTATTTTTGACATGACCTACAGTTACGGTGGTATACACACACACGTGCACGCACGCACACACACACAAAAAATACAATTATAGAAAACCAAAGATAATATTGAATAATTTATATAATTATTCAAAGTAAATATATCGATGGTAATATATTTAGAATAATAAATATAATATTGTTTTATTTCTAAGGTAGCGCTCTATTGTGAGAGAATCTAAATTAATGTTAGGGAATAATTAAAACTTTTTAAGATTTACGAAATCTCGGTTAGCCTTCATAGCCGGAGCTGAACCTCAGTATGACACCAAGCACTATAGCTAATATTAGCTGGCATTTCGCTGGTAGACATAGAAAATAATATGTTTATCTTACTTGTGAAACGGTATCCCCCGAGCCCTCACGTCGGTCGATATGAACAAAAACATCGCGCAGGCCGCCGTATTTCCTGTGCCCGAGTAGCCAAAGCGGGGTCTATTCTTTAGGTACGTTAGCCTTGTGTTTAGCTTAGCTACTTTAGCTCTCACCTCATCAAATGTCTTCAATAGCGCGAGATGCGCGTTTATTGTAATTGTATCTGCTAATACTGCTTCTTCTTTTTCACAGTGGCGAATATAGTTTCTTTGTTGTTGTTTTTTTTACGAGAATAGTCATAATAAGTGCGTAGTTCTCATGTAACGTCCACCTCCGCGAACTTTGTAACCGACAACCGTCTTGGAAAGCAGTTGCTATGACAACAATAAACAAGCCACAGACACAGTGGCGCCGATCACTTCCTGTTCTGACTGTTGGGAACTATGTATTGACTCTTAGCAGAAATCTGCCCGCTTTGCCATGATGGACATCAAAACAACCAACGCTCCCCTTTAAAGCGCATCAAAAAAAAAAAAAAAAAAGAAAAAAAAAAGAACCGCCTGTCTAAAATCGCTTCTGTTTTGTTGATTTCAATTTAAAAATGGTCATGGGATGCTGTGTGGCTGGCTGCATAAACAAACAAGGATAGAAGCCAAACTTGTCATTTTATTGCTAATTTTTAATGAGGAAAGATACAGGCGATGAATATCAACCGTCAATCATAATGACTGTGAGCCCTATGAGTCATTGTGGATTATCAGCAAACAAGGTTAAAAAGATTAATGTTCATATACTTTATAAGAGATCAAATATTAAAAGATATCGCATATTGTTTCATGGAGTAGGTAAGCATGTAACTATTAGTAACCATGGATACAATGCCCCACCATCTTGTAGCCAAGCATGTATGGAAAAAACTGATTAGCATCTAATTTTTTGCACGTTTTTAATGTTGCTCCAGTGTAATGGGAAACTCTTTTTATGACATAGTGATATAAATCATTTGGTGTGAATTCAGGCAAAGTCAGTAATTTGATTAACACATTAGGAGGGAGGAAGTAAGGGTCGAGTGGAAGCTAGCTATTTCAAACTTTTGTAAAAACTACCGTCTATGAGCCCCAATCAGGTTTGTTACATTTAGAGACAAGTTATCTTCACTCGAACAAGAAGAAGCCATGAATAAATTGGTAAAAACAACTCCCACCCTTCACTTACGACGTCCGTCATGGCACCTCGAATGATTGATGCATTTGCAAAGGGTTAATAGTTTGAGTCATGCAGAACTGATCTGACCGTTTCCATAGCAATGATAAGAAGCAAGACATTCTCCGTGAACTACAGTGAGCTCATTGTAACTATGACATCTTCTATGACATATGTCATAGATCAAAGAACATATGAGATTATGAATGCTTGCATCTCAAAGCAGGAGGTAGTATTCAAGCAGCTCTTTGACGCTCTGCACTGTTTTGCAAAGATTTTCAGTATGGAAAAGGTCTTAACCACCATGTTTTTCCCGCTGGGTTTCAGCGTTGGATATTTGATCACCAGAGGAGTGAGAAAAGGTTTTAACAAACTACTCCCTGGTGTCAAGTTTGAAATGAATAACTTTCAGGACGAGTGCACTGAATACGATATATTCGATGCTTATCTTTTCAACCCTTCCCCGGCTGGGGAAGTTTCAGGCTCTTCTTCAACTTCTGCTTTGACCAAAAAGGCGTCAGAAGACAATACCCATGTAGAGATCGCCCTCCTAGGGAAAGATTTCTCTAAGGTTCCCAAAGAACAAACTTCCCCGGCTGGGGAAGTTGAAAAAAAGGAGACAGTTGAGTCAGGCATTTCGACCTCTGCTCTGACAAAGGGGGCTTTAGAAGACTGGACCCATCAAGAGCCATCTGGCCTACGGGACGACTTCTCTAATTTTCCCAAAGAAACTTCCCCAGCTGGGGAAGTTCGCGTTGCCAACGAGACAGTTGAGTCCGAAAGCTCAACCTCTGCTTTGGCAAAAGCGACGTTAGACGACTTGACCCAAGAAGAGATGTCTGTCCTAGGGGATGACAGATCCAAAGAGCAAGCTTCCGTGGCTGCGGACGTTTGCCCTGAAAGGAGTAAATATCAGCCCAAACGACAAGCTAAAAATTCTTGTTGTCCGTCATTTTAACTGACAACAAGAATGTTACATCTGACTGACAACAGCATGTTACATCTGTCACACTCCTCCAGTGAAAAAACTTGCATAAAGTGTAAGGGAGTTGCAATTACAACTGTCCATCCATTTCATCCATCCATTTTCTTCCACTTATCCGGGGTGGGGTGGTGGGGGTAGCAGCTTAAGAAGGGAGGTCCAGACTTCCCTCTCCCCAGCCACTTGTTCCATGTCCTCTGGGGGAATCCCAAGGCATTCCCAGGCCAGCAGAGAGACAAGGTCCCTCCAGCATGTCCTGGGTCTTCCCCGGGGACTCCTCCCGGTGGGACATGGAACAAGTGGCTGGGGAGAGGGAAGTCAGGACCTCCCTTCTGAAGCTGCTGCCCCCGCGACCCCACCCTAGATGAAGTGTAAGAAAATGGATGGATGGATAGAAGGTCAACTGGTCTCTAAATTCGCCTTAGGTGACAATAAAAAAATACATTTTATGAATAAAATATCGAAAATAAAACATCAGGCCTGCACAGTTTGTAGCACGGTTGCCTTGCAACAAGAAAATCTTGGGTTTGAATCCTGGCCGAGGTTCTTTATGCAGGTTCTCCATGTTCATGAGTGGGTTCTCTCCGGGTTGCTCCGGCTTCATCCCACAATTCTATCTATCTATCTATCTATCTATCTATCTATCTATCTATCTATCTATCTCTAAAACTATCCATCTATCTACATATATATTTCTATCTATCTATCTATCTATCTATCTATCTATCTATCTATCTATCTATATCTAAAACTATCCATCTATCTACATATATATCTCTATCTATCCCTCTCTCCATATATATATATATAGATAGATAGATATATATATATATCTATATATCTATATATCTATATATATATATATATATCTATTTATCTACATATATATCTCTATCTATCTATCTATATCTATATCTATCTCTTTCTCCATATATATATGTATATATATA
>NW_015113050.1:140976-151624 GCF_001443285.1 Poecilia latipinna
ACTAAAAATAACATTGTACTTCTGTCAATTTGCCTTGTTAGACCTACTAATACCCAACCTTCTCCTCCCTATCATCATATTAACACTTACGCAGGTCACAGCACACTCCACACTTATTGGCACCCATGGTAAAGGTATTAAAATGCCTTGAATTTACTTTTTTCCCCCCCTCTCACAAGAGCATTGTGTCCCACAGGAAAGCTTTTCAAAATCCACCACTTAATTTAAGCACATGGTTTTTTTTGGCACACATCAAGAGATGTCCAACACTTACTGCAACTTTTCTATAACTTTGTGGGGATAATTAGGCTGTGGTTGGCTGATGCTAAGTGAGGTAATTCTAACTGAATGATCTGATTCACCTGTTTAACTTGTTTCAGCGTTTTCAGCTTTTTTTGGACCGCCACCATTGTGCATGAGTGTTTTGCTTGTAATCAACAGCATGTTAAAGTAACGCGTGGCGTTTCGCTGGACGCCTTTAAACAACTTTCTACCGCCTTAAAGGCATCAGAACAACAGCTGAGCAGAGACAGAACTTCCTGCATACCTTCAGAATAAGAGTTTGATACATTGGTAACATTTTTTTCCATTTTCTACACTCAGGTTTTACAAATAAGAGGAGTTTATAAAAACGATTTGACAAACTCACACTTTTCGAACTTTTCAGAAACTCTAACGTAATTTTTAACAGTTTAAACAAAACTAGGATCTCTTCGGCATACAGTTTTACCAAGACTTTTCTTGACAGACAACCAGCACAAGCCACTACAGCAGCAGAGGGATTTTTGCCCTTGACCCAATAAAATTTTGGTCGTTTGTTCTTTTAAAAGCATCTGCTCTGTGCTGATCACTAAGTGAGGAGCTGAATTTTACGTTTTGGTGAAGCTGCCCTTGAACTTTAAAAATATTATTGTGCCAAATTGACAATTGTATCTGCTTCAACCCTTTTGGCATCGCCGGATAGAAATACAGCTCAGAGATTTTTTTGAAAACTACTGAAAATCCAATGTAGATACTTCTCAAACTAGGATTATCTCTAAACACATACAAAAACAATAAAGCAACTATAAGTACAGATTAAAAAAAAAAAACCCTCTTACCTGCAAAGTCATATTTCCCCTATAGTCCTTAAAAATCCAAATTGCAATAATGGTGTGTATCCATAAAAAAGGCTTCTCCTCTTGTTATCATTCCCTCTACTGAGCATAAACACATGTGATTTCCCACAATGATCCTACAACGGGAGGTAAGCCTGGCACAGCCTGCCTGATATGCAAAAGCACTCATCAGACCAGCGGAGCGACCATCAGTTATTCAGCAACCAGGCAGCACAGTGGAAAACAGGCGACTGGATGCAAATGACCGCGAGGGTTCGGGCTTTGTTACAAACCTGGAGCAGAGGCCGCATTGACAGGATATGCAAATATTGGTCGGAAAATACAAACATGCTAAGACAAATGACCAAAAAGGGAGCCACCAAGGCTGCAGCATGGGTATTTTTGTTTGGTTTTCCACAGAATTCAGATCTACCCCAAAACAAGATTTTAGATTAGCTTGAAATGTAATGGAAATTTTAATTTCCCTACTTGCCTTTTTTTTTTTTTTAAGCAATAAATGTGTAGGCTGGTTTTATCCTCGTTTGGTGAAATCAGCTGACTTTGAGTTAAATGTTTGCTGCTTTAGAACTTGTTAATTTTTTTTTTATTTAGTCTGACATAATACATTAACTACTTTTAGTACAAATCAGAAAACCTTTAATATTTCTTAATGCGTTTCTTTAAAATACCTATTAGGAAATATTGGTGGCAACACACCTAAAGTGAATTACAAAAGTATTCACACAACTTGAACTTTTCTCAATAGCTTACAACTATTAACTCCAATGTAAGGGTTGTTTATCATTTATTGTGATACATTTTTAATCACCATAAGATTTTGATTTTATCGTTCTCGCGATAAATTACAATTAATGATGTTTAAAAAAACCCTAAAACTAAAAACACATTTTTACTATTTTTATCCACTGTTTGTTGAATAGATGTGTATCAACACATGTATGGTAATTATGTCTCTACTAGCTTTTGCCCGTTACGTCTTTTCTTTGTTTCTTGGCCATGCAAACTAATCTTAGCTGAAACTGTTGAAAATTTAATTTGTAAACAAATTTACTCGCAGCAAAGAAACCTACAAAAAATGTGGAGGAAGTTGTGTTTGTTCTTCTGAGGAAAGTTTGTCACCCTGCAGCCTCTCTATAAGCTCTAGGTCTGGGGTTGGACTAGGCCGAACACTTTCCACTTTCAGTTCTGATCTTTTTCTACGTTCCCTCTGGCCTTCATGTCTTTTCACCAGAACAAAGGTTTCCGCCTCAAACACCAGAAAATGCCTGGGCGTTTTTTCTTTTTTTTTTTTTCTTTTTTAAACAATTGGACTGTTTTTAGAAGCAGTAAAAACCCAAACGGAAGTAGAAAAACGTGCAAAACATGACATTTGCATAACAGGTCTCCTTTACTGTGGACGTAAAGCCAGGGAAGTTCAAAGGAAACATGCAAAAGAGTTACCAAAGTATCTGAAACAAAAGCACAACAATACCGAAGTTCGCCTGCGCGGAGCGGCGGCCGAGACAAAGAGAAACACTTACCATGAATTAATGAGTTCCTAAACACAGGTCAGACAAAGCGGTCATGGCGTGAGGTAATAGGTTGCCGGGTGATAGCAAGCTGGTTGACAAAGTGACTGACTGGTGGAGTGTCTCGGTGTCCGCTCGGCAAGCGTGCTGGCTGTTGGGCTCGCGGGAGCGGTGGGACGAGGCGCGGAGGTACTTGTCACCACGGAGAGGAGGAGAGGTTACTGGTGTCACCATCCCTGACCGAGGAGCACAGGAGGGGAATGCGAGAGACGAGGTGAGGTGTGACGACCCTTCTCGCTTGCTTCCCAGCACGTCGGCCTCCTCGGACCTCAACAAAATGGATCCTTCCTTGACTTGAGAGAGCAGCGAATGTGCGGCATCTGAAGAACAGCGGGTGGAGGAGGGTTAGTTCGACTTGTTTTAAACTAATAAGATGCAGGATCCAGATTTAGTGGAGCTGAGTCTATTTTTCTCAAATGAATATGATGAACACAGAAATCTAAATCCATCTTAATAAACTCCTTTTTTTAAATGACATTTATGATCTCTGTTATGTTATGCAGTTGCAATCTTGTTGGGTTAGGTGCTGAAATGATTTACAGACCAATGTGTCAATTTACAAAGAGAAAACAAGATGAGCCTCTGGTCAGATTGCAAAAAGCTAAATACTTTATGGTCACAAGTTATTAGCATGTGGGGAAACAATTATCTTGTGGCCATGCCTTAATACTGTGTGTTCACGAGATACAAATACTCAAGTCTTCACTGATCAGGAGAAGGAAATAAAGTTCCATATTTAGCATTTCGCAGCAGAAAGCCACAAGAAGTGCGCTTGCACTATTATTTCGCTGAAAACGGGGTGGTCCTGAGGATGGAGGAGCAGAGAGTGTTTTACTGATCAATGCTGTTAGCTGCTAGTCTGTCCGCTGCAACACCTCCGATCTATAACCATCATCCTAAAAGTGAGGGTCTCACCCTTTTTTGTCATCACGGGCTGCCGTACTCGTAATCACGTAATTTCATTCCGTGTTCACCTAAAGTGGTTGTCTGAACGACAAAGAAAATAAAAGTACTCATGGGAACCAGGTTAAAAGTTGGGGAGAGGAAGACAAAGTTTTAAAGTGACTAACTGCGATTCCTGGAGTTTGACTTTTTTTTTTTTTTAATCAGGAATCGGCAGAGATTGTTTGTAGGATTTCCCCGATTTCTCTCTGGGTGAAGTTGCCAGCTGTCAGTCGGCTGCTTTAGAAAACTGAAGGAAGAGGAAACCCGGAGAAGTTTTCCCCATTTTAAAAAGCAGGAAGTCATCAGTTTTGGAAACAGTATTAGATTCTTAGGAGTATGACAACCTCAAAATAAACCAACTTCTCTGTTATTAATATAACATTTTGCAACCAATAACTATGATAATTCCTCCTACTGATGAAATAAAAAGAAATCTTAATCATGACATGTGTAATGACGTAAGCAAAGCATTTATTTACTGCTACTGTAATTTTGATACAAAATCTTAAGTAAACATTGGCTACAAAACAGACCACCACTCGTAACTAACCAACCGTTTTAGTCAGCATTACTCAGTGTGACAAATGTTGCTTCTTTTAACTCTAATAATATGAATTTCTGCAACTAGAAATAAGCCCAATACGGCAATATTTTTGTCTTCTACATGAGTGAAAACAGCAAGAACCTTATTTCAGCCAGCTGACCAGCCGTGGATCCGACCCAATTTGAGACAGTAATTATTTAAAACGCTGCTACACATAATGCTGGTAATCAATCAAAAGCACTGCGATCCTCCACAAAAATCAAACTTTTACTGGATGAGAGAAATGCATAGCAGTGACGTGGCACCGTACTCGCTTTCTGATTGCGGGAAAAACAAGTCAGTTGCTTTACAAAACCGTGTACAGACTTTTTTTTATTCAACGTGAGAGAGACCAGGTCACTGTCCACTGTGAGGAAGATGGCAACTGCTCCTAACCTCACCACAGCATCCCACTTTAGAGAACGCTGAACTGTCCCTTTAAGAAAGGTTTTCCAAAACTGAATCAATCAACACCAGCAGCTGTAAAGAGTTCATGCACAACACCAGAGGCTTGTTCAGAGCTACTAATGTTCTGTTGGGACTAAAAAAACGGAGGTAAAACACAAGAAGCAATAGTTCGCATATCATCTTAATAATCTATCAAACACTATCTGCATCTTTATTTGTGTGACTTATGAAAACCAACCTCACATGCATTTTTCCTCATCTCCTCTGCTCTGCAATAACACAACATGCTGGGTCAGTGCTGTTCCACAGAGAAAACCAAGCCCTCTCTCTGCAAAGAGAGAAGCTTTTATATCTGCTGATAGCAGCTAAATAAAAAAAAAAAAACTGGGTTGAAAACAAAGGGTTCTCCTGTATTTTGAGAGCTTTTGAAAAGGGATTTTGCATCGCCGTGTGCAAAGATAGGGGTTTCTTTTCGCATCGCACTGGAGAGATTTTCCACAGCCAATTTCCAGGAATTAGTCATCCCCAGAGTGACTTCCTCAAACATCCATCTGTGAAAAAAGAATGCAAAAAAGAATGGGGAAAAGTTAAACCAGGGTTGCTAGGAGACTAATGCTGATTGGCTGAGGCGCCCAGGTCGGTGTAGAGGTTTTAAAGTTAAGTTAAAATTTGAATGTCAAATCATTCCCAATTTCAAGACTTTTTAATGACATGCCAGGAAAAGTGCTACAGTGACCAAAGTTTTTCTGGTGGCGAATAAAACTCAGCTCTGCCCCTCCCCCACCTGATGCTGTAAAACCTCTAGGTCACTGGCTAATTCTGTTAGCTTCAGACATGCAACCCATCATTCTTAGCAAGGAAAGTGTATTTAAGATACAAGTGGCAAGCTACGAGCAACATATATGTAAAACAGCCAATTGCAGGAACGTCTTGAGCAGATAGCTTGACTAATTATCCAGCTAATCTATGATTAACATACACTTGTTGCACCATAAAGGGATAGCAATAGCAAAAAGGGATACTATTCTGCAGAAGAAGCATTTTAAAACTGTTTACACAAGTTTATCACACTAGCTTAGCATGCCTAAATTGGGTTTTCAGTCGTTGGTCACCTGGACAAAGTACAGCAAAAATATATCAGCAATAATCCTCACTAAACTGAAAAAATATGCTAAAAGGATGCACCAGGCTTTTAGCAATGCCAAGCATAATTGTTGCCATGAGACCGAACATCACCTGGCATCCTGGGTAATCGCAGGTTCTATAATGTTTTACTGCTACATGTAAACATCCTCAAGTTAAATATCTGCCCATAGCAGTCTGAAACGGGATGATAAGAAAGCTCGCAGTGTTTGCCGTGTTTCAGTGACGGGTACAAGTTAATGGGATTTATAAGGAAGTGTCCCAGGATGCAGTTGCAACATAACCTGTGTTGCTCTGCCTCAACACACCCATGGAAAACTGCAGTGTGGGTGTTCCTTCAGTTGTGCACCGCAGGATCTCTGTGTTCCAGCAGATATAAAGAGTGTGTGTGTGTGTGTGTGTGTGTGTGTGTGTGTGTGTGTGGTGGGGGGGAATAATGTCAGACAGCAGCTAAAATCCTCTTCCAATGCAGAAACTTGTCAGGATGGTTTATTTCTGACACCCTCCGTGAACTGTCACAGCCGGGGAAAGCCTTTTACAATAAAAAGGCCCGTGCATATCTTCAGATATGAAGTAGACACGCGCATCGGACCCAGCTTCTGCATGCACTAGCTGCGCTGGCTAGCCTGCTGGTCTGGGTCGCTTGCAGCTGCTCGAACCATCGCTGCGCGTCGGACCAACACCGAGAGAGTGGGAGTCTTCCCAGCTGACACTGTCGAGTCACAAAGCAGCCGAAGAGAGAGCTGTTCGGTGCCGACTGTCGCACAAAGGCTCTCCAGAAATCAAACACCACCCACTTTCTCGCTGGCTAGCTTTAGCCCGAGAGCCGCTATCTCTGACAGCGAGAGGAGGTGGAGGCGGCGGTGGCGGCGGCGGCTAACTCTAGTTAGCCCGAACAAGCGGAATCTTACCCCTTTACGCTGGGATGTCACTGTCCTACAGTGATGGGTGTGAAAACGCGGCGTCGCGACGCCTATTTAAAGACATGGCGAACGGGAATCCCGCGGTGTAATCGTGTCCATCGCCGCTGTTTTTCCAGCCATCCGCCCCGCTTCAGCACCGATCTCAGCCGAGCTCCCCTGGATGCACTGCGCAGGCGCGCTGCTGCTGCCGCCGCTGCTCTGTGGCTGCAGTCGGTCAGAGGATGCACTGGGGCTCCACACGCGCGCGCGCGCACACACACACACACACACACACACACACACACACACACACACACACACACACCCTGTGTGTGTTGCAGACAGGGTCATTACATCTGCGAGCTACACGACATCCGCTCTACTACCACCGCCCCCGAAACACACAACATGGCTTGAAAACAATGCTGCGTTGATTTTTCTCCATCCGACTGCAGGGACAGTCCAAGTCACTTTACTAAATTTAGAAGGTAACTATTTATTTTGAGGGAAACGCATCCTCGGGTTATGAACATTTTTATGTAATAAAATAAGCTTTGAAAATATTCTCACATACAAATAACTCTTGTTTAAAGAGACTATGAAAGCAACTTAGAAATAAAAATAGTTGAAAATTGTTTCATTTTTTTAAATAGTAGCAATAACACTAAAGAACCTTGCGATTAACAAACATGATTAATTAATTACGAATCAAATATGAAAGCAAATCTTAGAGAATTACTCATGATAATAGTTGGGCAAAAAAATCAAAACAAATTATTTTTCTCTTTATATAACAGCTTTTAAAGACAGTGGACGCATTTAATCTGACTCAAAATCAGCAACTTTGAGATAAAATATATTTGCCTCTTATAGTACAACCAATAATTCCAGATATTTTGTACATTTAAAATAAATTCATCCTATAAGGGATGCATGTTAAGTACTTCATCTTTTCTGTGTAATATGAACAAAGTGCACAAAAATCATAACCAAATAATAATCCATCCTTTGTCGCTATGAATAAGCAATTTTACTTTTATAAAAAAAACAACATTTGGAGCTGATTTCCAATCAGTTTCTACACAGGTCTGGCAAAAGCTCTGCTAATCAAAACCGTCTTATTGGTTAATTTAGTCGCATTGTACTGGTTCGTAATGTATTTGAATTAGAAATCTTTATGTTAGTAGCCACAGTAAGGCCTGGTTATGATGTCTGATTGTAGGAACCTGCTGTACAATTCAATACAAATCTGTCACAAATGACGCAGACAGATTTTAATGCTAATTTCAGACGTCACTTAAACACATCAGAGGCTTTTTTTTTGTCGATTTAACCACTTAATCATTAATTAGAATCATAGACTGCTATTTTATTCTTTGTTGGTTTTTTGCTTAGACAAATAGACTGTTGCTCATAATACGTCGGTGGGTATCCCTGTTTTGCCGGTGTTTATTTTGCTTGCTTGCCTTTGTTTTGTGGCTAAATGCCTCATTCATTTCAAGTGAATTTGCTTTGAAAAGCATGAAAATATGTGACATTGTAAAAAAAAAAAGAGAGAAATAATGAAAACCAAAGAAAAAAAACCCCTCAGTTCATTATGTTTACACAAGGGGGCACCAACACTCTGTGCTCTCTCTCTTAAAGCTGCATATACGTTCACCTGCTCTGTTGCAGCAATTCGCCCTCTTATGAACTTTGTTTGGTATAAAAATACAAAAATAATTAGTGCTGCTACTCAGACGGTTAAAGGCAGATCACCAGCTGATTTGAAACCTGCATGTACTTTTAAATCGATTTATTGGTTTCATATTTGTCTGGGTTATTTAGGAATAAGTGAGTCTCTATAGGAACCTTTAACAGAAATGCCTCCCATTCTTAATGTTATAAGTGCAGGACGCCAGTGGATTATGAGGAGGATCATTTTCCTTCTTCCTCTCCATCATGAAGACAGTTTCCCTGGCTTGGAGGTGATGAGGTCAAGAGCTGTAGACTGAGTACTCTGACTTCAAACTGTGAATTGAGAGTAGACATTTTACAAGATGAACACATTAGCACAAACATGACCCTGCACTTTCTCTCATGTCATTTTTTTTACTTTAATTTTTTCTTTGCAACCAACAGGGACTGGGCAAAATGTTCACATTCATTCACCTGCTGTGGGTTTGTGAGAAAGTTGTTTCATGCAAGCAGCAGCAGCATGTTTGAACTGAACCACTTTTGTCAGCATGTAGGGACAACTCCGACCGCCATTATGTTTTTAACTCGCAGTAAAAGTGCTTTGCAGAAAACGCTTTCGATTTTTGCTACATGTTATAAAGACAGTCGGACGGCGATTTGGTGAAAACATCAATAATTGGGCTAAGCGTTTGTTCCGCAGACTGTATGCATAAATGCAGTGAATTTTTAACAGGATGCCACTAATCATCTCTTTTCAATGCAGTGTTTTGGTAAAAATCATTAGGTCAGGGATCATTTGGATGTTATTTTGCACCACCCACATATTTACCACTGCACGCCAACCTCAGCCTTGATGAAAACAGTATCTCCCGAAAACCTCAGCCATAACAATGCTGCTCGCTCAAAAAAAAAAAAAATAAAATAAATGGAATGACCCTGGCTCTAACTCCATAGCACTCTGGTAGGACATTTGCAGGATCCTTGAAAAGTAACTTGACGAGTCTAAACACTGCTACTGCAAAACATCCTTTCACCAGACCCTGCGCAGCATCCCGGAGGAAACGGGATCAAGGTCTGGTGGTTTGAAACATGTTGTTTCAGCACAAAGAGAGCTGGGCTGTATTTATGGTGCCCAAACTCCATAGATAAGAGACAGTTTGAATCCTGCTGAACAATGGCTCTTATATAAACGTACATAGTATCTCTATGAGTTATTTAGCTGAATATTTTAATGCACATTAGATTAATGATTAAAGCCCAAATCTTA
Source organism: Poecilia latipinna (assembly GCF_001443285.1). Lineage (NCBI taxonomy): Eukaryota > Metazoa > Chordata > Actinopteri > Cyprinodontiformes > Poeciliidae > Poecilia > Poecilia latipinna. Next base: position 150,588 of record NW_015113050.1, read on the forward strand.
CTACTATGCACTTCTGTTCAATCCACTGGGAATTTCCGGCTACAGAATATGACTGTGACGCGTTTTTGAACACCTAGTACCCAGGCTTTATCAGACGAGACATAAAACCCTGATCTAATCAATAAATCTAGATCCAGTGATCCCCTGAAGGCTAATTATGTTGCAGTGTGAAAGTTGAAAGGCTGCAGCTAGAAACCCAAAGAGCAAAAAGCGGAAAAGATACATTTAAAATGTATTTAATGCCCTCTTAAATGTATATAAAAAAGAAAGATGAATAAATAATATCTTATACATGCAAAGCTTATCCCAGTTCTTTAGAAATCTCATAAATGTCACCAAAACAGTAAAATATTCAATTTGCGTAAAATAATAACATAAGAGCTGATCGAGGTCCTATAGGCAACGTCTCCCAGTTAAAGAAAGAAAATGTACATTCAGTTAACAGCAGTAATATAGTTGAACAAAACCTTTTTTTTCCCATTGTCATTAAATTATATAAAAACCTTTCTCGATTTAAGTCAGTCGGGATTACCAAATTAATCATATTTGCTAAATGCCGGAAAAATGAGGGAGAAAAATCTTTAACTTTCTTCAAATTCAGAAGTTTACATACAGTTTCATACAATTTTATTTAATTTTGTGGGTTAAAAGATTGACAGAATCACATCATCTGGAAAAAGGAGGGATGAGATCCTGGGCTTCCTGAACCAGACAGCCTTGTCTCCATGACAACGTCTTCAGATCCTGTCCCTAAGCACCACAAATGTGACAGCCCTAGCAAAATGTCTCTACGGCAAAACGCTGCCACCACCGTGCTTCAGGTTAGCGTTTCTCAGACTTCCAAACTCTGTCAACGTTTCCTCTAATTATAACCACTGTGGCCAAACTCCTCTACTTAATTTTAACGTTCTCTGTCCCTAACAACATGCAAGCTGTAACGTGTTTTCTATGTTGCTCTTTCAGTAGTGTCTTCTTTTTCTTCTTCTCTGACAAAAATAAAGTTTTTCTCAATTTTATTCCGTTATTTATTATGTTTA
>NW_015113050.1:155802-159884 GCF_001443285.1 Poecilia latipinna
GTGTGTGTGTGTGTGTGTTTTAGCACAAAGCACACAGAAATAAAAAGAGAGGTGGACTTAGATGTCTCTCATGGATGTAATAATGCTCTCACCAAATCTATCACACTGCAAGGCTCGTCTTCAGTTCAGCTCTCACCACAGCTCTTTTCTCCCAGTAATTGACTGGCAGCCTGCCAAGGGAATTGAGAAGAGTTTATTATATCATGAAAAAAAAAAAAAAACAGGGATGATATAAGGCTTAATAACCACCGCCTAGAACCTAGTTGTAATTTATTTGCTATGTGCAGCAATAGAGACAATGAACTACTTAATGTTACCTCTTAAATACTCATTTGCACACTTCTTTTTCTATTTTATGAATCTTACTGCCTCTCTGATTCCCCCACACTGAAACACAGATCATATTTTGTATACATCTTCTAATATCATGAGTACAGAAGAGGATTAGGGCCACTGAAAAAAAAAATCTCAGAATTTTGAGAAAAATTCAGAATTCTGATGTTTTTCCTCATAATTCCAACTTCAATCTCAGAAACCTAAGACTTTAATTAGAATTTCTTTTTCTTTCTTTTTTCAGTGGACCTTATCCCCTTCCATACTTTGGACCTTCCAGGATAACTTTTTTTTTATTATTTCTTTAAGTCTTCGTGTATTTTGACATTTTCCAAATGTTTCATTAATCATTTTTTTTCCTTTAGCTAAACCAGTGGTGCGGCCCTTTGATTCACAATGCTTTGGGTCTCCCTGTGTCTTGTAATGTTAACTTTTGGCTTCCATATCTAGTCTCATCATCAGGATAACTCAGGAGTATCTCAGTCTAGAGGAGGTTAAGCTAGAACTCTGTGAACCCGGGCTTGTTATCTGCTGATTTCTAAGTATGTGATCCGGAGAGAAAGGCAGGGAAAGCATACACTTGGGCAAATGAGATGTCAACCATGGCTATAGCTTAATCAGCGGGTTTGAAAAACATGGATTCGGTCACAGGAAGCATATCCATATGTCGGGGAAATTGGATTTAAGTCAATTTGCAGCGTTCGGCTGGCACCCATTACGCTCCCTTCCTAACTGTCAGCCTATAAATTTAATGAGTTTCCGCGAGACGAAATAGAAAAGTAACTTTAAGTCCCTTCAAGAACGGTTTCCATGGCATTTCCATCTTACTCTCTCTGCAGGTAGGCAGATTTGTGGAAGAGCTGCACTTTGGCTCCAGGCTGGATTCTCAACTCCGAGCTGCTGTGCTAAAAGATCCGGACACATGGGCAGATTTGAAATTGTGCTTTCTCGTGATTTCACCAGCAGCTCACACAGAGTTCCCGCGCGCCGCTGTCTGGAAACCCGGCCGTCAACGTTTATTTGTCAAAGCGCGACAGGCTTTTCAGATGTGACATCACTGCCACCTCATAGATTGTTTACCACACGGCATGTCAGCTTTTGCTTTCTGCTGCTGCAGGAATACAGGCTGTCTTTGTGACAAATAAGCACAGACGGTCTATTTTCTGCTAAGCCCCGGAAGGTTGGGTTTAGCTTCACATTAAAAGGCATAAAAAATGTAGCATTTTGAAAAAGAAGGAACATTTACTCTCAAAGCGACTATAAATGACGGTCAGCTCGGTTATATAGCTAACAAAAGCAACAGAGAGCTTTTCAGAAGACATAGTAATCAAATTAAAAACTTCTGAGGAGACACATAAAAATATATTTTCCACAATTGTAGTGAATTAAAACACTTTTTCTCGTAGTTGTTCAAAATGTGCAGTCATGACTTTATTTGTGAACCAATTTGCTTTGGTTTCTTAGTTTAAGTGAATCACTTGGCTTGTTGCCATGTCAAAAGAAATATCAGAAATACATTCACTGAGAAAAACGACAATGTGTTTTATGCTTGTTCCCCCCCACCCCCTCCACAGGAGATGTCGTTTTGATCGTCTGACACCAAAACTGTTTTACTGTTTTGAGTGAAACCCTCGGAGGTCTGTTGCTGTTTGCTCACCGAAGACCAAAGAAAACACCAGACAGGTGAGGCATAAAGTTGTGTGGGAGCTTAAAGCCGTGTTCGGGTTATAAAACAACACATCAGACTCTGAGTAGAGCTCGGTCTGTCACAGAGCATGGCCTAACTGCATCGAGACAAACTATTATCAGCTATGCACCTTTACACAGATCCATCTCAGAAATTAGAATATTGTGCAAAGGTTGGTTCCCCCCTCCCCACTATTTTCAGATTGTAGAACTCATATGTTTAATAGAATTACATGGTGTGAACTATTTCAAACTTTCTTTTCTTTTTTCTTTCTTTCTTTTTTTTTGATGATCATGGCTTACAGATGGAGAAATAAAAAAAAGATTCAGCATCTTTGTGTGACAGCTCTCGACCCCAGGTTTTTTTTTTCTTTTTTTTTTTTTTTTTGAAAATGCGTGTACTCTGTGAGCAAGCAGCCTCTCTAAAAATGACATTTTGTGACTTGCTCTCCTTGTGAAGAGTGTCGACGAGTGTCTTCTGGACTTCTGTCCACCCAGCGGTCATCCACATGATTGTGTCGTCTGCTGACCCAGAGAGCTTTCAGAGGCTCAGGAAACCTCTGTGGGTGTTTGGAGATAATTAGCTGATCAGTGTGTGAGACCACGAGTTTCCAAAAAATGCGACTTTACCGCAATATTCTAATTATGTGAAACCCTGAATTGTATATTTTTCATGATCTGTAAGCCATAATCATTTAGATTTTTTTTTCTTTGTTTGTTTGTTTTTTTGACATCCGGCTGCAGAAGCAGGATAATTCTCAAACATGATTTTCTCCACACAGGAGACACATCAAAATAAAGCTTTTCCACACAGAAGTGGAAGAAAACGATTTCTGGTGAGACCAAAACTGAACTTTTGATACTCTGTGTTACTCTCTAAAATCCCTAAAATAAATCTAGTGAGGTTTTTGGTGTTATTGTTACAAAATGTATCTAAAAAAAAAAAAAAAAAAAAAAAAATCCAAGTAGTTTTTTTAAAAGCAAACTGTGGAGAACAGAAAAGAAAAGACACACTACAAAAACAAAAAGTATTTTTGGACTAGTTTCTAGTGTGAATATCTTAGTAAACTTGAAACAAGACAAAAGTAACTAACAAGTAACTCTTTCACAAGAAATAGAGTAAATAATTCCTTAATATGGATGAAAAAAGTAGTTAAATTTAATTTATAACAAGACGTTTTTCTCATGTTAGAAGTTAATTTATCTGCCAATAGAACAAGATATTTTTCATCAATATTAAGGAGTTATTTACTTAAAACAACAACAACAACAAATCTTGCTGAAAAGTTACTTTTAAGTTGGTTTTGTCTTATTTCAAGTTTACTTATATATTTGCACTAGGAACTAGACCAAAAGTTGAGTTTGAATCAAGATTCAGGCTCACAATGCGGGAAAGAGTTGTCGGTCTCTTTAGTTTCAAACTCAGCCAACACATTTTTTTCCATCACGCAGGGTTAGGATCGCTAGAGACCCATGTGTTCCTGCAGTCAATAAGATAAGCTTGGAAAGAAAAAAAAAAAAAAGACCAGACAAACTGAAAAGCAATCAGTTTGTCCAGAAGTACCATGACTCTTTTTGCGCCGCACATCATTATTTTCTCATGATAGACAAAAAAAAAAAAAAAAAAAATCCTTATTTTTGGGGAGAATTTAGTTTGTGCTCAACAAAGAAACAAAACATCCTCTACAGTGGAAAACAGCAGAAATAAATAAATCCACTCAGGCAGAGAAATGACGTCAGTTTTTTTTTTTTTTGTAGAGGCTCAGATGTTTTCTATGTGCCTTTCATCTAAGATATCAATTCTTAAATAATAAACTAAATTCCAAACCACCTTTTTCTGACGTCACTCCTTTTAGTTGGAGGTTATTTTTTTTAAAATATAAAACTTAACGAAAGAGGTAAACTTAAATTGAACTTACTATGGGGTTTAAGGAATTGCTCAGTGTTCAGTGTCTGACATTGCTGCATGTTTTCCTCCAGTCTGTTTAAAACTAAGATCCTGCAAAAATAACCAAAACTTGAATCCTTGTTTCTTGAAGCTTGTGTTGTGGATAATGTGGAAT
>NW_015113050.1:163173-180031 GCF_001443285.1 Poecilia latipinna
AAATAGATGTTCCACAGTCATTACTTAGCACCTGGTCTTCTCCTTGATGTTTCCCAGCCTAAAGCTTACAGGGAGACGGATCTTTGACTGTTCTCTAATCTCTCCATTTCATCTACTGAATGTCCTGGTTCCTCACTTATGCTTTTCTTTTTTTTCTTCTCTTCAGCACATCTCACAGGTTTACTAAAGGATTTAAATCTGTAGATAAGGATGTATTTTCAGGGAAAGGTATATTGTGACTGCACTTATTTTCAGTTTTCTTACAGAATCTCCTTGATTGCTGCTTAACATCACCTGTTATCTGAAAGATTTCATGACGGCCCACATTTTAACATGCTACCCAAGACGTTTGAAACATTAGCAGCAGGCATTACAGCATTACAGATTCTTATGGTGCTTAACTACCCCGGGTACCTCCTACTTCTGCCTATAGGGATTATAGCCTCCACATGCAAAAAGCAATAGAAAACTTGTTCAAACCACAACTGACTTTCATTATATTTCATTATCAGGGACTCTTTTCTTCCTGTTGCATGAGGCATTTTCATGGTGTTGGTGTATTGTCTGTTTTGAGAGGAATGTATAATTTATTTATTAAGTATTACTACAAATAATTCAGAAACCTGAGTTGCAAGGGGTAAAAATATACTTTGGTTTCACCTGTAAGTATTGTTACTGTCGCTCTCATTCTTGAGTTTTAATAACTTTTCCCTGCACCACCTTGGTGAAAACCCTCTAGTTTCTCCTTTGTCAGCAGTCTGCTCACCTCACATTTTGGCCCAGCTCAGCTCCAACGGGAACGAAGAAGGAGAAGAAGAAGAAGGAGAAGAAGAAGAAGGAGAAGAAGAAGAAGAAAAAGAAGAAGAAGAAAAAACAAGGACAAGTAGAGTCAGTGGGAATCTGACCAAAACAATCGTTTAAATTAAAATCCCTTTTGTAGTTTATCGAACTCAGTGGGACTTATAAACAAAAACAAAACAAAAAAATCTGGTCCGTCAATTTCAATCTCATGGAGAAAGGTTCATTTCGAGTCTTGGTAATCTTTTGAGATCTTTTAATTTTATTTTTTAGTCCATTACCATCCTGCTCACTGTGTGTGTCAGTGTCGGTAAAACTGAGCTTGGTCTTCCTCTAGCCTTGTTAGTCACACTTCCACTTTCTAAATATTTTAGCCAAAATCAATTTAGCGTGAGATTTCCTCTCCACACCCCGCAACTAAATAAACAATTAAAATTAAATGGTGTTTTTGCAGTGTATGATTAATGTCACTGGAATAAATGAGAAATCTGTTTTGGGGCTTTTTGCACATTTTAAAAAAAAGTTGTTTCACTAATCGTGGATGGTGCCGTAAACCTTCCCATTTGTCAGAATAACAAAGTTAAAACTCGTTTGGCTTTAGTGTCTCATGCTGTGGCGTTTCTGCTCATTAAAGGCACTAGGGCTGAAAATTCATTAGCATTATATTTGTCTTAATTAAACCCGTGTTTGTGGTTTCTGATTAAAAAAAAAAGTTTACTTGGAGCTCATAAAACTCCAGAGTCTCAGGATTAATGCCTTAATCAAACTCTGGTGCTTACAGCAGCACTTCTGCGCAGACCAAAACAAGCAGACTGACCAATAGTGTCAAAATCCTGATGATTGTAAGTAGTTCTCTGCCCTCAGCATTCTCTGTAGGCCTTTCAACTCACTAAAGCAGACGAGAGTCGTGATGAAGAGCAACCGAGATTTCCATCCAGTCAGCTGTAACTTGCTTTTCCCTCAATTACTTGCTGCAGATGGTAATTTAGATTCTCTGCAGGCTTTTCCGTGCAACTGAGTGGTACCCATTGCGAAGCTCGCCTCAACGAAACAAAGAACAAAAAAAAAAAAAACGTCAGATGCAACAAGTGGCACCAAAGAGAAGCATTGAAGTACAGAACAAGACTTACTGTAGAGTATTGCTCCAAACCTAATCTTGAATTGTTTTTTTGTTTTTTGGTTCAACAGAATAGATGAGAATGAACTAAGATGTCAAGTACAGCTGGAAATCGACAACAGAAAGCTTGAAAATAAAATCATTTCAGTGTTGGAATGGCTCAATGAAACCTGCAACCTGCAGCATTTCATACAGAACCGCAACAAAAAACTGTAAGCCTAAAGGGAACAAAAATATAAAACTTGTCAGTTTATTTATAGCGGGCTAATTCACACCTTATGTCATTTCAAGACACTTTAAAAAAAAAATGTAATTAGAACATGCAGGATCCAAGTTATATTCAGAAACACCTAATCAGCTCAAATCAGTGCAACACCATCATACATGGAGACTCAAACTCAGTTATTAAACATGCAGTCAAATGAAGCTTATGCTAAAAAAAAGTGATATCGATGGAAACTCAGACGACTGCAGTGTTTCTTTCACACTGACTCAGCAATGCCTTCTCTTGAGCAAGGATGTGGCAATGGTGGAGAGAAACTACACCCTACGAACAGCAAAAAATAAAAAATCCTCAGTGAGAACCAAAATCTACGGAGACCCATAGGGGACATGGAGGATTTGATTTCTTTTGCGTTCCCTTGCAATAAGCAAATACACTCTGGTATATTTCAGATTTCAAATATAAACTCACTTAAAGAGCCTTAGTGTTTTTTCTTTACTCTATGGTGCAAAAAATGATTGAAGATGGATTTGTGTAAGGTTGAGATGGAACTGCACATGAAAACAGCCTTTTAAACCATTCAGACTGTCAACACAAGGAAGACACAATCGAAACTCTCAGATGACTTCATAACACCGTGAAAATAACTTTTCTTACAGAAAGTTTCCGTTTATATCGTAGAAGGGATGGAAAGCCAATGTTTGATATTAACATTCAGATGTCTTACAAACGAGATATTAATATACATGGAAAAAACCTCATGGAAACCTTATATATTATAGCAGAAAGTAAGAAAGACTTACAGTATTCAATTTTGATGCATGAACTGATCGGCACGTTATTGGGAGAGAACGCAGGGAACGCAAAAGAAACAAAAATCCTCCATGTGCCCATGGGGGCTCCGTAAAAATCAATAAGAGTCCTTTTTCTCGATCAATTGAAATTCTTCAGATTTCAGGCTGAATATGTCTGTAACCCATGGTAATAAATACAGCAGCATTTATTTATCCACCTTTTGGAGCTCAGGGTTGGTGGATGCACCCAAATCTCTGGATGCTCTTTTATTTCATTCTACATCTTTGCAACATAAAACCTTTTAGATTAAACAGTCTTTTTTTGTCTTTTTTTTTTTTTACAGTCCAATGAAGATGAAGCTCTGTTTTTTCTAATGCTAGCAGGACAGAGAGGACTGGAGCCGCTGAGAGTTGAGGTGAGAAATCAAACATCAGCTCTGTTTAAAAGGGTGAGAAAAGCTTACCGTGGTTCCGACTGAACGGACCAGTAGAAGTTGCTCTGACGACGGGCTAAATCTGGTTACTGGCCAATTTTTATTTTTTTGAAGGCATTTACCTCACATTACTTTGTTGAAGATCGAATCGCATTAATATGTTGACGGCCTCACCAGGCTAGACTCCTCAGGGCTGCTGCCCATGAGTGGGCGCCCGGTGATGGGGACTGAGACCGGCCTCATTCCTCCGGTTTTAATTAAGCTTTTTAATTACAGAGCAGTAAAGGGTTTGCACAGGGACCGGCTCTGATGCTACACTCGAGAGGAGAGGATGGTAAACACGGAAACACCGACTGAAAATCCACTAAATAGCAAAAGACTTACATACTTTCAGAAAATAATCCTTCATAAAATACCGAAACCAGCATTTTAAAAATCGTAACTGAACAGTTGTCACTTTAAAACAGATTTTTATTTTTTATTTTATTTTTTTTGTATATATTTGAATGACTTGGGTTGGCTCTGACATTCGGTGTGAATTTCATGTCAATAGAAGTGAAACTATTTAACTGGATCGGTGGAGGTCACAGTCGCTCAGCGCCTCCCCCTGCGCTGCAGCAGCTTAGCAGAGCGATCATGGCGGACAGAGTAAACAGTCAGCTTCTACTGCAATGTGAACACTCCTAAAAACATCGAGTGAGAGACGAAAAGCAGGGAAGGAGAGGAGCCTTTGTGGCCGTGTCAAGTTGAAAAGGGGAAAGCTGAAGCGTTGGTGGGGGATATTTTGTCCACAAAGGAGAAAAAGGATGAAAAGTCAAAGGATGTTGATAAGCCATCGTGTAGTTCGTGGCATGAAGTTTGCTCCAAAAGTTTATGAGGAACTTAAAGAGTTCAGTAAAGCTCTCATACTTCCATTGCAGTTCTGTCTGTTACCAAATGGTGGGTCACAACATCACAGGTAGATAAATGATAAAACAAAAACATAAAATTAAGTTAGGTAAAAATAACAATGATAGACAACTATAAAAATGGCAGAAAAAAAAATACATGAATAAAACTAGTTTCAACTGTAGCGATTTCTAAAATTTAATCCGTTAAGTACCAATTTCCCCCCATTTTTATTGTTTTTTTCAACTGATGGTTTAGCTGACTGGTATTGAAGGCCAGCTAAAATAGATATATGATTACAGAACATTTTAATCATCAGCTCTCACACTATGTTCGGTGCTCAGTTGTTGTTGAGACGTCCAGTTGCAAGTGGTGTCATTAATTATCGTCTTTTACCTTTGTGTGGACGTCAGTGGGAATAAAACGTGTTTTACTCTTTCAGCCCAGGTTTCCTTGCTCTCCCTCGTTAACACAGCCTGTAAGCCTCTTGGCTTTCATCCTGTCAGCCTTCAGTGACCTTTGAAAGACTCCGACTCAGTTTTATTTAGTAATCTTTTTTGACTAAACCAGTCCACTAAATGGTTAGAATAACACCTTATTGAATTTTTTTTTTTAAAAAAGGATTGATTAGGGATACATACGGGGAAATCTGGGCTATAAAGATGTTAAAAAAGTGGAAAAAAACCCAAAACGTACTCTATATGGTTTTAAAAAACCATATAGAGTATTGAGTTAAACACACAAGACTCTAAATCAGCACCAAATAAAATAAAAACAAAGATTTCCTCAGCTTTCTTTTCACACCAGGCTCCCCGGAGCTCGACTGAGGCAGCCTCCTGGATTAAACCCTGCTGTGGGACGCACCTTGAACCGAGACGCTCACCCTGGGAGGTTCGTGTGTGAACAGCAGGACACCTGGAAAAAACGCAGACCTAATCTGCACACTCTGAGATTCCTCCACTCCTCGTGTGTGAAAAAACGTGCAGGAATAAAAAAAGAACATGAGCCTATTGTTCGACAGCGAGAAGAAGAAGAAGAAGAAGAAGAAGAAAAAAAAGAAATCATCTTTGGATCTTTTATGTCATTATGCCTTTTAAGATAAATAAAGACAAAAAAGATCAAAGAAAACAAGATTTTGTAGCTACTTTGCTACAAAAGAAGCTGCAGCTGAACCTGACAATGTGGGTGTTAAATTATTTCTGAAAAGGAAATAAGGCTTTAAAATCTACTTTAACTGATGCACAGTGTTATTATTAGAGCAGATTTAAGAATAACAAAGAAGTTAATAACGGTGTAGGCGAGGTAAAAGATTAATAAATCAACAAATGGAGCAGAAACAGATGCAAGAAGGTGAAGGTGTTTGAAACTTAGAGCAAAACGAAATGCATTTACAACAGAAACTAAGACTGTGCTACATGGATGGCATTAAGGATTAAATCCTGAGGAGATCTGGAAGGAAAAAAGAAATAATAATAATAATTAGAAAAGGTTTGTGGACAATATCTTAATTTTTTTTTTTGTGTTATTAACTGTCACTATAGCCGAGTGTCTACTAACAAAATAATCTTTAAAACTTTACCACATTATTTTTGCTGTCTTTTGGTTATTTTTCTGCCTGTTTTTACTTTGTTTTTTGCATATCTCTGCCTGAATAAAAAGTTTTGACCGATTGTTAGACACTGACATGTTACGCGAAAGGTTTCTGGACAGCTCGGGATGAGGCCAATGGTCAAACTTCCTTCTCTGTGCTGCCTTGTTGTTATAGGAGAGGTAACAAAGCTAAAAGCATTTTAAAGCGTAGCCTACATCGTCACAAGAGGGGGTAATGAATGCGGTCGGCAGTGCATGCAAACAATTACACCAGCACCAGAGCAGGTGGAGCGTGTAGACTGGGGTTGAAAACGATAGTCGTTTTTCTTTCTCTTAGTTTACACACAGACAAGGCTGCGGTTCTTTGACAGGAAGTAATCAGCGTGAGGGGCAAGTGTCACGAGCATGCAGGAAGCACCGCTTTTGAGATTAACCTCACCACTGGGTGGGAAGAACAAAAGTTCAGCAATGTACATCCCAGGAAAAAAAACAACAAAAAAACAAAACAATGAAATCACTGCTCTCCATTTACACTCACGTTCTGCTGTCGTCGAGAAAGAAAATCTCATATGTGACACAAAAGCCGTTTGGTTAAATAGAGGAACGCATAGCATTGTAAAACAGTGCAAAGATAATAGAATCATTCATAACGTACAGGCAGAATTGGCTTATTAAAAATGTCATGAAAGGTTATTACGTAACCGTCACATAAAATCTTAAAGTTGTCGAAGGAAAACTCCACAGGAAAATGAACACCGTTCATCTCAAACCTGCAGAGAGAGAGAGAGATAGAGAGAGAGAGAGAGAGAGAGAGAGAGAGAGAGAGAGATCTGTCAGCTCTGCTGGAGTGAACAGCCTGCCTTTTATTCTCTCCATAAATTCTTAGTCAAATTCGCATCTGGACTGTTTGATGGCCGAAGGAGCGAGTCGATGCCTTTCCGAAAGAAAGGTTTTATTACACTCCGTTTCATGGCTGGGTGAAATGACGCCCTGAAAATTAGACGCTCATTGCCGTGCCTGTTTTTGATTGATGTGATGTGAGAGATGTCCAACGTTTTCAGCAGAAGGCAGATTTTTCTCCAGGACTAATGCTCCCCATTAGTCCTGCTCTTTTATCTGATGTCTAATTCTGAGTGTTGAAATGTTCTCATTTTTCTCTCCTGGTCTGATTACAGCTGCGCCCATCAAAGGTCCTGCATAAGATTCCTGATTTATCGTTAAATATTCCTATTTATCAAGTCAGTCAGACAGTGAATGCCTCTCTTTAGCTCAGTGCTTTTCTTCTGTTTATGTCTTATTCTTCTGTGAGTGAGTAAAATTTCTTTGAAGCATCATTAGTAACGTTCGTCTTCATTTCTGATTCCATTTTATTTTTATTTTTTTTTTGCTTTGGCAGTTTTCGAAGAGTACTAATAAGTTTCATGTTTGGAATTTTCCAATCTTGTTCGCAGCAGAGAGCTTTTGAATTGCCCTTTTAAATATGGCAAAATTCTGTTTATTTTCTCTTGTTGGGGCACAAGTTTGCTTCAATCAGCTGCGTGCAACAATAATAATAAAAAAAAGTCTGCAAGCCTTCCCTTCTGACTGCCAGCACCTATTATATGTTTTTGTGAACATGTGCAAATTTTTATGAATATTTACGTTTCATTCTGGGTCCTGCTGACACTAATTAGGAAATATTGTTTTTCATGAAAGGTTTTTCAGTGACAGTACATCATTAAAGTGAATTTCTAATTATGAAAAAGCTCTTCTAAGAAAAATCAGCAGATTTCAACAAATCACTACTTTAATGTTTTCTCCTCCTCTGCAAGCGCAAAGTGGCAGTGGAAGGAGATTGGCTTTGGGTGGCCAGCCACCAACTCAGAATTTATCTTGTAAATCTTGGAAGAGAGAGACGAGGCAGTGCAGGCCCTTCGATAACTTTTTATGTCAAAGACAAAAAGGAAATCATTGAAACCAAAGAAAATCATTCAAATAACATGAGTGAAGAGAGAGTAAAAAGAGCAGAATGGTCATTATGCATATACGTTGTTGGTGAGGTTACTCCATCTATTCCAATATTACTGTATTGAACCTTTAAGTGTGTTGCGGGATGATTTCTAAAGTCATGCCTCATCGCAAAGGCAACAAAACCATGTCCATTTTCTTACATTTTCTGATCAACACAAATTATTTGACTCTAAATGATCAAACGACTCTCAGAAGTCAAATTACCTTGGTGTAATTTTGAATTCATATTTACATTTTGGGACCTGTGACCTATCCAGGCTGTACCTCTGCCTCTCACCCAATGCCTGCTGGAGATAGACACCAGTCCAGCCTGAAACCTTGCAGGGGCAAGCCGATTTGGACAATAGATGGATTTAAAATTTTACTAACACTTGAAGACATTAGGCAGTGTTGCAAAAGCAATCATGCATATGTCTAGACATTGTCCTGCATTCAGTATTTCAATTACAATGTGCATCAATAAAGCCACTAAGTTCAGATCAAGCCAATGCCTTGTTAGTGGACTGTGAGCCATCTTTAGTATTATTCAGTGACCATTTTTACTAATTACACAATGTGGGGCTGCTGGCTGTATTGATCCCTCACATCGATATCTGAAATCAGCAAAGTGACTGGAAAGGGAGAGATTACTTCTGCAAAAAGATAAACAACTGCTTGAGTGTAGAGAGGAACACAAAATCTAACTCGTGATACAGATCCGATTGCCATGGATACCATGTGTGAAACGTGATGAGGACACAACTCGGATGACCATGGAGTAGAAACAACACCCAGCATGCGCCAGAGTTCCTGGACGTTTCTGAACGCTGATTTTAATTACCTTTTTTTTGTTTTTCATGACATATTATGGAATCTTTTTGAATGTTAAAAGACGTGTCGGTGCCTTGACATCGTGGCATAGACCTTCATCCATGCAAAAGTACAAACGTGTGCAGTAACGAGTGAAAGAGAAGGTCAAAAAGCAAGATGTTCAAAAACAAGGGAAAAAAGTAACCAGTAGGACAAGAGACAACATGTCTATACATAACCAAGAACATAATAATTTGCTTATCATCACTTTTCTGTTTTAAAAGGAGTAGGAAGGAGTGAAGACATATTTAATCCTGCCCTTAATCCTGCTTTGGAACATGCATTACGTTTCTCAGTGCAGTTATTGTGTTTGTCAGTTTTGGTCAAAGTTAGAACAAAAATTATGGCATTTAAGCTGCAAAATGACACCATATTTCAGAACAAGTACAACATTTGGTGAGCTAAATGAAGGCCTCTGGAATTATTGTATTTCTCTCTAATTGACCTAATGTTACTCGGGGACCGCCTCCGGGCTGCAGGTAATAATCTGCAAATCAAACTTAAATAAGAAAGGCCAGGTTCTCGGAGGGGAAAAAAAAAAAGTTGAAATATTGAAATATTATATTACTCAAATTCTCTCAGGTTCTGCCTGAATCTCGTGATTGTCTCTCAGCTGTGAAACAAAAACTGACAGCTTCATCTATATTTCCCGCACAGAGATGGGATCCTTTCATCCAGTTTGCTGCGAGGAAAAGAAAAACACTCCGCAGAGAACGACTTAGGTTTCGTGTTACATGACAAGATAAATAATGTTGGCCAAGATAAATAATCTGGCGAACAGTTGCAATTAAAATTGATGTTTTTAATGAGTTGCAAGTTTTAGTCTCTGTTACGAACCAAGTTGTTTTAAACCATTTCAATGCCTAAAATGATTGACAAATTATTTGAGAGGGAACGCTTTGCCATTTATTTGATAAATCAATCACTCAAGTAATTTCCAATTATGCAAGTTTATAGCTAGTCCGGTTTCGGTATAGTGGTCAGAGCCTACTGAAGCATTTCACGCTCATATTACTGTTAGGAAGGATTTAAGGAGCTTTAAAGCTGCCAAACATGTCAAGCTGAGAGATAAACGAGGAGAAACACACCAGAAATTAAAGGGTCGGGGATATATTTTATTTGTTTCAGAATTTATTGCTGAAGCTTTAAAAAAAAAGAAAAAAAAACACAAATAGGGCTGATTATCATCCAAACAATTCATTCATGAGATGAATGGGAAGCCTTATTTAATGAGAAAACCATTCCAGACATTCCTTGGTTGATTCAAAGAGTAATGGATTCCAGGCTCGGGTTTCTGGAGAGAAGATAAATTATTTAGTTACAAAAATGATGGAGTGCTTCGCCAAAAAGAAAGCGGTGGCTAAACACAGGCTGAAGGTAAATCTGTGAACATCAGAGCAAAATCCGAGTGGGATTTTAATAATTTGCCAGCAGCTGACAAGATGGGAGGTGTGACCGATATTTAAGGCGTAATAAGTTTGTGAAGGTGGTGTTAGATCTTTAAAATGCTGATAATAGATTTAATAATATAGTATGTTATAAAATACAAAGGATGTGTACTTTAACAAAACTGTGATTTATTCTCAACAATCTAAAACTGTCATGGCATGAACGTCCACAAATGATTTAGCCCAAAGACCTAGCAAACTGGCACAAAACCAAAGGATTTAAAAGCATATGTGGCAACATATGCTTACAGTCCACCTGCAATTTGTGACAGAGGAGAATGACCAATTGGGACAAAACAATCAAAACAATCTAAAACTGTGGCAGCTTCCAGACAGATAAAATTCCTGCACAAGAACACCAGTGCTGTCATGTTGTGTCAATGGGTTGATGAGGACCCAAATGGAGAGCAGTGGAGAAGTGGAGTAGTAAATGTTTAATGAAAATGACGAACAAAACGTACAGAATTCCTCAGAGAGGCAGGACAGAATACAAACCATGATCCAAGAAAACCACAACTGGACACAAGGAGAACAGATAAGAATGGATAAGAAACATAGAAATGATGGGAGGAACCAGTGAGGAGTGACCGAGAGGGAGGTGCTTATGTACTGAGAGATTGAATGAGGGAACAATGGACTTGGGCTGATTAGCTGACTGAGTGCAGGTGTAAGAGGAGAAAGCAGCAGGTTTTGAGGGAAGAGGAAGAGGAAGTGACACGGGCTGAGGGAGATCGCACTGAGAACTGGGAAACAATCTGACAAAATGACTAGAGAGAGAAACACAACAAAACTAGAGCAACTAAAAAAGGACTGGACACAATGAGTAAACATAACCAGAATCACTAACTAAAGTAAAAACAGAAACAAGACAGACAAAGTGATAATGAAACTAGAATCACTAAGAAAGGACTGAAGTACAACAGGAACATGGCTGATCTGATAAAAGAAAAGGAAAACAGAAATGAAAAAAACAAACAAACTAAACAACCTGGGATCATAACAAGTGCTGCCTTTTCTCTTATCAGCTGTCATTAGTATGTCTGTGTGTTCAGTAATGTTCAATAAATCACAATTACTGAAATGTCCAAATCATTTCAGTAACTAAGGGTACAAAGCGATTCGCATTTTAAGCATAAACTGATGTTTCTGAGTAAATGAAAATGCAACATTTGGAGAATAGAATATTACATCAGATAAATGCTTGATTCTAATGAAAAGTATATTCAGTCTGTGCTTGAAAGGCTATTTTCAAAAAGGTAATTTTCATCTGACAATCATAAATCATACTCTTTAGATCTGTCTAATTTGTTTTCTAAGCAGCCACCTTACGCCAACGCTAGATGTGGTGGGTTGGAATTTAAATCAGTAAGTTTTTCCTTTCTTTTCTTTTGATTGCTTTTTGCTGTTTCTTTTTACCAATTCAATTTTAATTAACATAGGTGTATGTTTTGTACAAAATAAATAAAAGCAAAAACCTTCTAGAGTTTTTTTTTTTCTTTTTACTTTTTGTTTCTTGAAAACATTTTTGCTTTTCATGCAAGCGGCATCTTCTGATTGGTTGGAGCAACAGGCTTATAAACAATGACACTAATAAGGCTATGAAGGTTACCAATGGGGCAATTAAGACGGTGGCTCTTTCCTCTATTCAGCTAAACATTATGGTTGAATTTGCCCTTCTATCTTTGTGTAGCTGCTGTTTAGTGTCTTCAATGGAGAGATCTGAGCATTCCTCGCTGCAACGGACTGAATATAACACACTGCTGAGCCTGGGCTCGGCAGTGTTATCCTTGGGATGAACTAGTCTGTGTGTGAGACGAATGATGGGTTTAAAAATGCACTGGAATGTCAGGCTTAGAAAATGTCCTCCTCGGTTTCTCGGACGCTGTAGCTACGTATGGAATGACAACGTTCTTCTGCTCAGGAAAGGTTTCCTCCTCTGTGGCTCGGACCTGAGTGCCTTCCTCATATATAAATTCTCCTTTGTTTGTATCAGTTCTGCCACTGTACTGCAGTTTGATAACTCTTACAGGCCATTTGAGAGTTGATACTAGAACAGATGACATTGATTTGAATGTCACGGCGGGAATTATTTCTAGATTCTGACAGATTTCAGCTGGTTTCACGGCTTTCTTTGACGTTTTGCTCCTTTGATTCCTGTGTTCAATAGTTATTTGTCGTTCCATTCCACTTTACAGCGATTAACTTTGTTAATGGATGAATTTCCTTGTGGTGTCTTTGTATTTGTGGGTTATTGTTGCTGACAATTTCAGTTTTTTTTTCCTTTTCATTAAATATATTTTCTGAGATAAAGATGAATGTGTTAAATACTTTAACCCACTACATGTGAGTCATAGTACAGAGGATCCAGCTGCTTTTGACCTGAAACAACAAAAATGTCATAAACGAACTCTTGTGTAAAAGCTCTGATATAAAATCTATCGTTCTGCTTAGATTTTATTTCAACATAAACCGTGTGGCATTAACAGGGGAAACTGAGCAGTCGCTTCCTGTTAGGAGGCATCTGCTGCGGCTGGTCGGCAACAACCAATTATACTACCAGAAGTTATGTCAGTTCACACAATGACATAGTTCACAACACCAGGAGAGCAGCGATCCTGAAGCTCATTAAACGCCATGTGAAGGCAGCACGTTGAGCCCGACTTGAAGGAAAAGAGACTGCAGCATCACCACTAGAGCTGGAGACAAGCAGGGCAACTAAACTATGTTCGGACCCCAAATAATTATAAAATAAACGTTGTAAGTTACAAACATAAACACAAATGAAAAGGATCTGATGCAAAAATGATGACGTATGCCTTTCTGTTGCACAATCACAGCACAGAGGAGGTTAGGGACCACAGCCGCCTGCAAACAGCTGAAATCCACAAATGCTTGAGACTTTGTCTAAAAAATGTTTATACTATTTTTATAGATAACACATCAGATATACCCTAATATGCATGAATACACCCAGCAGAAAAAGCCTCCATATTACTGCAGAAGCTAATATCTACTGTCTTACTTATTTCATCCAATCAGCACCAAGTAAAACAAATGCAGCTCTTGGATTGGATGCTTTGGAAATGCTAGCTGATAGCTTGTGAAGTAGCGCTGCACCCAGTTGTGCCAGCTTCCCAAACTGTGCAAATAGGCACGATATCCATGAATAAGTTAGAGTTACATTTCACAGGGGTCCACTGTACTAATATAAACGATGAAATGCTTTTAATATGTGCACTAATGAAGTATTGGACCTGGTATCTGTCCCAAAACGACTCTTATCAGCATCTAAAATATTATTAATCGTTTTAAAAAAGTCCTATTCAGGACATCTTGATTCTCTTCCAACAATAATTATGTTAAATGCAATAGATGAGATCGCTTTACAAGTTGAGTTTAGACTTTAAGACGTATGTTTTTTTTCTCTGCTTCTTCGACTACTTGCAGCTGTGGCCGTACTTGAAGAATGGGAGGAAGACAAAAAAAACCTTTTATGGTCGTAGATGTTTGCAACCTTGAAGCATTAGGCGTGTGCATTCAAATATTCAGCAGAAGACGTTATTTCACCAACTTGATTCTATAGTGTGGTAACATTTTAAAACTATGAAAGAGACCAATTTCATCTTTTTCATGGAAAATATTAGCTCTTTAACACAAAGTTGAAATCATTTTGTCTTTTCTGCTTGTTAAGATCTCTTGTGTTTAGGGGGCAAAAAAAATAATAAAAACTTAAAGTTCCTCTTCAAGATGCAGTAATAAAATGAGTTTTCATACTGTGGGTGGATGAATCACAAGAGGCCATGGCTGCAAATCTTTTCAAGAGGAAAGGTTTATTCAAGGAGAAGAAAATTGGCATCTTAGCAAAAAGTAGAACCTCTTTTTCTATACAATTACTTAAAATGACCGAAGTAGAGAACAGGGAGAGAAAAAGAAAACACTTGTAGAAGTTTAAATTAGTTTCCTAAGAAGCCAACTTTCTCCATTTAATGTTAAAGCTTAAACAATGGATTCTTGATAATAAAAATGTCCTACTATCCTATGATTACAGCCTACAGAATAACTTCTTATCTAAAAAAGTTCACGGTCTCAGTCGCAGCGAAAACTTCAACCAACTCCAGCCTGAAAGGAAGCATGGCTTTTTGTGTAGCTGGCTTCTAAGCAGCCCGGTAGACTACGTGAGCTGTAGACAAAACACTCTGAGAGAAACACACGCACACACACACACACACACAAAAGTAGCTTGAAGCTCTCCGTCAAAGTTTGTTGCAGAAGATTTTGTGAAATACTTCGAAAATACATCCTGGCCAAACTATTTGAACGTCACTGAACGTATGACACACACAGCCAAGGACACTACTGATGGGTTTAAGATAGACAAAGTAAAACTGAGAGTCTGGCTCAGCCAATCACCTGACTTGAAATTAAAATGTAATATTTCCGTGGAACTTTGGGTCAAAACACATGCAAGTAATTCCCCATTCAGAAAGAAATGAAACAAAGGTTTCTTTCAATCTTTTCATGTCCAGAAATAAGTACAGGAGAATAGCTACCCACCCAATCATGCTCACATCTATGGTAAAAATTATATGTAAAAAAAACCAACAACTGACTCATGAAATAATCCACGTCAGGGAGCGGTGAACTGTGTCCCACTCCATAAAAGTGACATTTAGTTAAACCTTTACTTCGCTAGGCTAAATTAAAACAATTTCTTACTTTCAACGTTCACCCGAAAAAGCTGAAAACACTTAAAGGGGAGCGAGGGCAACAACGTTGACATGCGCACAATGAGCTACGTGTTCAGTCTGCAAAACAATTACATAAGTCGTTACAAACGTCCTCTGAAAGCAGGAAATGAAATCGAAGTGTCGCGATGTAGAACATTTTGATGAAAGTTTATGAAAAATGAAAACTGTTGTAGCGACTGGTTTAAATCAGGAGGTGAAAGACCTGGTAGAGAAATAAAATGACTCTTGTTCAGCAGTTATCAAGCTCGTCAGGAATCCTTCATGACGACCTGAGAGTGTGAGGCAGAGCGGTTTTCAGAGGTGATGGTAATGCGGAGCCTGGCACCAGATGGTTGTGCCTCCTCTCAACGAGACGGTCAGGCTGAGAGGTTAATCACGGAGCTGAACAGAACCGAGGCGGCGGCTCTGATCCACAGAGGAGCCCAGCACTCCTCTCTCCTCTGCCACTTCAACATTCTGCTCAGGGCTTTTGCAGTTTGCCGTTTGAAAATAAATATTTAAAGTGCTTTCTCTTTTTGTCATCGGTTTCAATATAAAGAGGTGTGTCCAGGTTATTTCCAGGATGTCACTTATTTAGAGAAAGGAGCTGCTTTATTGGTGGGAGTGTAAACGCGTATCAACAAAAGCTTGTCCAGGGGCTTTGTGATGAAAATCCCTCGCACACCTTTGACTGGACTGCTTCTGCAGAGAGAGAGAGATTAGAAAAAAAAACGATTTTGATTAAATCTCTGCAGCAGCAGAGACTGATACTCATTGTGTTTGTGAGCATCAATAAAATGAGTCAGCATCCTTTGGGGCTTCGCTTCCTTCCTCACTTAGCTCTGTAGGTTATTAGGAGAGACTCCTTCAAGCTATTTTCCTGGAACAGTAATTCTGCGTGTGTGTGTATGTGTGTATGGCGGCGTGCGCGCATCTGAGTCCGCTAATGGATGTATCCACTGTGAAGAGATCCCGTTTGTCTCAATAAATATAAAAAAAAACATACTTCCTTAGGCCCTCGAAAAGGAGAATTGGATCTGACTGAAACATCTCTGTTGTCTCTTGTCCATCATATTTTCCTGTATTTCCTTTCTTCTCTCTCTCTCTCTCCCTTCAGGGCCTCGACAAAAACAAAAAAAATAATGGTTGTTTTTCACTGAATACTTGTTGCTGATGGCTCTGGCTTGTAACCTGAGCTGAAGCAGAAAGAAATGCTCTCCCACACAGATCAGCGGATGAAATACACATTCAACAGGCTTTCTTTCTGCATATGCAAACTAAGCTGACGTTGTTTTTGGTTCTGTGTTTACTAAATTTTCGAGATTTTGGCTCAAGATCTTTTTTTAATGTTCCTCTTGGAATTTTCCTTCACTCTGACTTTTACCTTCAGGGGAAGGATAAATAACGGCGGCCAAATCAATGTTCTAGCATAATTTCAGCAGGGGGAAAAAAAACAAAACATCATGAGCTCCAAATAAATAAGTAATTAAGAGGAAAACAGTAACACATTTCCAGTGAGAAAAATCCCCCTCGGCATCCAGGCATAACTCACTTGCTGTTATCGCTGCAAAGAGCAGGAGCCAAATGCAGGAAGATGAAAATAGTTTCACTTAGAAGAAGGAAATTCAACAATTTCTGAAAAGTAAGGTCCAGGGGAGAACCAAGATAATATACAACATGAACACGAGGGAACAGGCCGGTGGCAGTGACAGAATGGTCTGACACAGAATGAGAAAACTAAGTGGTGTTTATACTGGGTAGCTTGATTAAAGGGCGACTTAACGAGCATCGGCATGTTTCTGGATCTACGTCCCTTTGGGTTCTTTGTGCTTACTCATAAAGATACTTTTTAATTGGGCAACATACCCAAATTTGTTGTTGTAAACAATTCAGTAAAAAAACAAAACACACACACACATATACATATAAAAAAAAAAATTCCCTTCTCACCCTCCGTGGGTGGTCTCTTTCATCCTCTGA
>NW_015113050.1:185733-190243 GCF_001443285.1 Poecilia latipinna
ATATATATATATATATATATATATATATATATATATATATATATACACAAGCATTTCTATATTTTTTGGATTCTACATGATAGACAAACACAAAGTAGTGCATGACTGTAAAGTGGAAGGAAAATTATTTTGTTAATTAAGTAACTATGCAAATAAAAAACATACCCAGTTTTATTTTGTCTTTTGGGTTCAGCAGCTTTTGTTGCCTGTGCTAAACCAACGCCCCACCACAGCATGATGCTGTCACCACCTTGTCCCGCAGTGGGAACGGTGTCTCCATGGCGACGAGCAGTGTTAGTTTTTGCAGTCTGACAAGCTAAAGTAAATTGGTGCTGCCACTGAGTGTCAGAGCGAGTTACAACCTACTGAGACACTTCTGTGATTTTAAAGGATATTTACTGATTACAGCGCTAGTGCAAGAAAAAAAATCATGAAGGCAAGTTGCAACATTTAGACAAAGTTCAGACCTGACACGATCCTTTACTAGAGTCATCTAATCATTTTAGCATAATTTGACACGATGTCTCTTTCTCTGATGAAGGACCATGGCAGACTCATGGATTCACACAGGAATAAAACAGCAACTTTATTTCAGTGAAAAAGGTCAAACTGACATGAGTGATGACGCATTTTCCAGCAAACAGCATTTAATTTAATTATTTCTTTGTCGACAAAGCTCAGAAACGAATTTTGAAGAAACTAATGGATCCATTTAATTCTCAAATCAGACCAAAATCTACGTGCTCGGGTCTGGCTGGTACAGGACGGCGTGTGCAGAGCAAAGACAGGATGCTGCGATGATGATGTGGATGAAGCAGTCGAATCACCTGTGCACCTGCTTGTTAACAACAACAACAAAGAAAACAGTGACTCAGCCAATCACAAGGCTAGTTTCTGTCTGTGTTAAACCATTGAGCCATGTGAGCGTTTAGTGGTTTGATGAAAATAATCTATTCCTTCAATCCGCACTCCACTTTATGAGAAGCATTTCACTTTTTCACTTCATATGCTCACCCTGACCTCTCCTGCAGAGTGACACCTGCGACCTTGTCAAATGTTGCACCTCAGCATTTGAAGAAATGGACAAAGTGACACCAGAACAGGAGCTGCTTTCTCCCAACCTACGTGTAAATAAAGACAGATCTTTTAACTCGTCCTGTGCGAAGCGAGCGTTGCAGGAAAACAAAAAATACAAAACTTTCATGTCTCATCTTTGTGATTCTGATAAAACCTTCTGCCTCCAACAGGGTCGGCCAAAACCCGAGTGACGAAATGAAACGGGCTTTGAAGAATGTGTGAGGTTTGCATCCACGGATACACAATCATTAAGCTGAAGAGGAAGGTGTGGAAGCAATAGCCCGTGTTACATCTTATCTGTCTTATCGCTGAAGGACTTTCATTTCACAGAGCAGCGAGCGGTTTTATCAGCTGCCATTACAACGTTATATTGGCTGCCACAAATTTCACAGAACGCGGGATCGCATCAAAATCTGCAGACAGAAGAAAGAGTTACTGTCCATCTCTGCTTTATCACACGGAAGGTGAAAGGAGGCAAAGCAGATGATTAGATTTGCTCTACTTTGATGGATCCTCAAATCGATCGTAATCTGAGCAGTCGTAATAACGACGCACGATTGTGTAAAGACGCAGCACGCAGTCTGTTATTTGTAACTTTATTGTGTCTACGGCCAGATTTATATGTTTTTCACAATCGCAGGAAGACGTTTTAATTAAGCCGCGCAAAATCTATTCCGCGTAAAACAGAGGCGGTGTCATGATTCAGGCTTTGGTGAGGTGAGATGAGACGCAGGCAGGCCAGGATGAAGGTGAAAATGATGAATTTAATGATAGAGTCCACAGGGAAACAGACTTAGACGAGGGTGATACACGACGAGGATCCGAACAGACAAAGACAACAGGTGGGGTAAAATACACAGGGAAGGTAATCAGGGAACGGGATACAGCTGGGAGCAAACAGGGAAGACAGATTCACAGGGGAAACTGGACTAACACAGAAAAACTACACAGAAAACACAGATCCTAACAGGCGGTTATATTTAGATGTGAAAGTAATGAAAGTAATTCGTCAAACATTTCTCTCCCGAGTCGCTGACCAAAGCAGACGCGCAACGAGACCCACTCCAGGGAAAAGGTAGAACTTCAAGTGAAATTCTTTGATTCCTTGATAACATGCAATTTGTTTGCTTCATTAAGTTTCAGGTGAACAGAGAAGAACAAGTTGATGTTCCTATCTGATCAGATTTTACGTATACCAACATGTCTCCGAGTTTCATCCAACTGAGGAAGACATTTTTACATGAGCAGCGAAGAAAGCTCTGGCATCTTGTTCCTCAAAAGACTTTTCATTTTTTCCCCCATGAGCAAAGATGAATGGCATGTTTGTCTGCAATGGAGAAAAGGACGATGGAAACGGGTTGCAGGGAAGGTGTTGGGTTAACTGGACTCTGAATTGCCCTTAGGGACAAGCGTATGTGTGTGGAAAGCTGTTTGTCTTTTGTCTCTCTGTGATAGACTGGAAACCTGATTAGGGCGTACATTTTCTTGCACCAACATACTGTCCCCACCAACAGCCCCCCCAGAAAAGATAAGCTGGTACAGATAACAGATGAATGGATGGACGATTGTGAGACAAATGGTTATAGAGAAAGAGTCACACTGCCAAGGGCTGAGGAGGCAGCATTACTAACCGAGCCCGAGGATGCATGGAAGTTTCAGGAAGAAAACTCTTCCTGAAAAGGTCCTCATGTTGCCATGACGACCTTGTAACCTCACAACTAGGACAAAACTTCCTCTTTTCGCGGCGCTGCTACATTTTAGCAGACGAAAGCTGAGCTACCCGAACCGCTAACCCCCTGCTCTGCTGTTAAAGCTCAGTTCCATCACACGTTTGTATTTTCCATCCGTTTCAAACCACTAAGTTACGCAGAACAGCTCTAGAAACATTTCTACAACGTCCCATTTTCTTAGCGCTAGCAGCAGCTAAGCGAAATGTGGATAAAGTATTCAAAACATGGCGATTTCCTCCTGGTGTAGCCAGGTGCATCGAATCAAGCTCATAAACAATTAATATTGTTACGTAATGGACTTTGGACTTGAAGATTATTGAAACTGCAAAACATTCAATTATTTTTGTGTTCATTTTACCACTCCCAAGTTATTGCATTATTGATCACTCTATTCATTAAAATAGATTACAAACTAAAGGTTATGGATTTCTAACTCATTCAAAATTAATAAAGCATTCTTTCCTCAAAAATTATTTATATATTTTTTTTTTTTACATTGTAAAATTGTGTTTGTAATACTTAGCAAATGTGTTAATTTGTCTGAATTAACTCTTACACCTAGCTGGTAAAGTTTTCAGCATGTTTTATTTTACTGTACAGTTTTCAGGGTATCTTATTTTATTGTAATGAATTCACTGAACTTTTAACCTGCTGTTTTATTTTAAAACATTTGCGATAAGCCTTCCTTACCCGGGTCTTTGGTATCATGTGGCTGCAGCAACAGCCTTGATTTAGTTTCATTCCTGCTAACTTTCTTCAAATAACAGCAGCACTCGGCCACCACACTAAGAGCATGAACAAAACGACCCCCCGTCTAGCAGGATGGACAATTTACAGCTCCAAGTACACACACAAATGTGCACACACTACACAGCAATCTCTCTAGACCCACACGGCTGCTGCTGCTCTTCCTAGTGCTATTTGATCTCAGAACATCTAAAGAAAGAAACTACTCCACTGATGATACTGCGGCAAGAGAAGTGCTATCTTTTTCTCAGTGTGTATATGTTTTAATATGCAGGTGGCTGAGACAGTATTTGAACCCTATGGTGACTTCCAGTGTCCACCAACAAACAAAAGCCTTTCCTCTTTGATTTTAGTCAAATGCAGAGAGGCAGAATAGCTACAAGTCAGAAAAAGAGCAATAGATGAAAGTTATGAATGAATCCTCCATCAAAGCATGGAAACTTTTCAGACAAACCCAGCATTAGAGAGTCGTTTCCTGAAGCTGGACAGACATTTTTACATGACAACAAACCAGGGTTATTTTGAAACAAACTCAGATAAAAACGTCAACTTTTACATCTGAGACTAGAGGATGATGTGGTCGTATGTATAACTATAAAACTATTTACCAATAATGGGAGGTTTTTAATATACAACCTCAATTTCTAAATGCATTGGAGAAATAATAATATTGAAACATACATGTGATTTTCAGCACTGCGACACATGACACTGGCTCTGCATACATTTGCACAAGATAAATTTAATGTGCTTCGATGGCCTCTGGTTTGTGTTCCAGCAGATGTATTGATAAGTTTGGGCAGGCGGACACTTATTATTGTCAGGATTGGTGTGGTTGTAGTGAGGAGAGGCCGCTGAGACCCATGTAAAATGATGAATATGATGAATTTAATGATAATATAGCTCCTAAACAGTCCAGGAACAGGCAGCACGGCAGACAGATAAGCGCACAGCTA
>NW_015113050.1:195948-202107 GCF_001443285.1 Poecilia latipinna
TCTGTTCCCACTGATTAAATATACTGCACACTAAGAACCCCAGTTATTGTGTCCTGTGAGGCTAAGTATTTCCCGGGTTACAAAGGGAACGAGACACACCTGGGAATCAACGGGGAAGACGCAGATACGGAGACACAGGAAGGAAACTGAACAGAAAAAACTTCAAAAATACACAGAAACACGATCATGACAATTATGCAGAGAGGTTTCTTACCGAATTACTAAAAGGAGCTCCATAAATTTTAATTTGTCAAAAGAAACAGTCACTTTGACTTCACTTTGTATTTCACCTGAAACGTCCAGCTGTTGATGGCGTGACTCCTTTGAACAAAGCTCTGCAAAATCACTGACCACAATTTCGTCAATACGAAGAAGTCACGACTCCAGCGTTGGATGATAGATGATGAGCCCTACCGCCGTGGCTGAATTATGAATGTATTATCTCGTGCAACTGTTTACATCAGTCGTTGCCATAATTTTCCATGACTTATCCCGTGAACGAGCTTATTTGTGTGTCATTTTAATTCCGTTCCACAATTGAGAAATTGTGTTTTTTTTTAGACGAGGAGGAGAATATAGACAAAATGTATGTATATTTGAAATGAAAGTGCAGCTACTGTAGGAAGAGTGTAAAACATCGCTCCAATTTTGCCATGCTTATAGTTTTTTAAAGCGTAGTTCAGAGACTCACTCTGGGATTTGGCAACAACTGCCTGCAGGTGAGGCAGGAGGCTTTAAATGGAAAATATCTTAGAGTAAGCTTTCACAACACCCTTGACTTGATAAACTGTTCCTGCTGCTAGAACGCTGTTTATTGTGACATTTGGCACGCAGAAGGAAAATAAAACATAAGTACCTGCAGAAACATTTCATTTCTCTCTACTTTGAGATTTTTTTATGTGAATCTGTTTAGATCAAA
Organism: Poecilia latipinna; assembly: GCF_001443285.1. NCBI lineage: Eukaryota > Metazoa > Chordata > Actinopteri > Cyprinodontiformes > Poeciliidae > Poecilia > Poecilia latipinna. Next base: position 196,868 of record NW_015113050.1, read on the forward strand.
TAAAAATGGAACAAACTAAAACAAAACCTTTTAAATTACCTTCACAAAAACCTATTTTGTTTTTAGCAAACAACGTCAAAAACCTTGAAACCCCGGCATCTAAAAAAGGCCCTACAAGTATAAGCTGTGCAGAGGATAGCATCTCTCTAAATCATTCACCATTCAAAAAATAAAATAAAAGAGTATCTACATTTCTATTATAAAGTGGAACTAACAGAGGAAGAGCAAAATCAAGTAAAACTTTAGAATCCATTTCTAGTAGCCCACCTAGGGAGACACAGTAAAGCCTCATCTGAGTCAAAGAGCAGAACTGGAAACAAAGAATAAGGAGATTTCTCACCAGGATGTCATTTCAGTGTTTGCGTCCCTGTGATTCATATAAAATAACTAATGCAAATGGGAAAACAGCAGATGTCCCCACACCAGGGCAGCCAATTTTTGTAAATTAAAATATAGAACACCTGCCAGTGTTTTTTTTTTTCTTTTTTTTTCTGTCATTTGTTCCACAGACTTTGGGATTTTTATAGAAACTAATACTGTAAATCATAAAGGAAGATGTTACAACCTTTGGAACTGCTAGAATGTGAGTTTACACAGACCCACGCAAACACGTCACGAAAATAAGCCATAGACGAGGTGAGACGAATTTGAGAATATACAAGACTTTGTGATCCTATTTCATAATGGATGCAAAATCAATTTATATTTCTCATTTTAGTCATTTAATCCTACATATGTGACCTGGTACCCATAAATAATGTTATACATGCCTTTAATTACATGTTTGCATGATATAAAAAATCAAAGTCAGAAACTTTCTTGCTCAGGAGAAGGCAGTAAATCATGTAGGATGAGACTAAACTATGTGACAGTCTACAAAAATGTGTTATACTGATGTTTTTTTTCCCTTTACTTTGTTGTTAACTGAGTTGAAGTTTTGTATGAAAATGTGCTGTTTTGAAATATCCCCAAAATAAAGTCTTAAAATGGAAATTAATGAGTTGTGTATTTTAGAAAGCAATCAGTTCTTTATATATATTTTATGGATTCAGTTAAAAATGTAAGAAACATTTTACTGCAGGAAACTCTTTCCCCTCTTTCCTCTCCCAGATTCTGCATCAAATCAACAGCTGTCTTCACCAAGTCATTAATATTGTGTTGTAGCAAAGCTTATCTGTTAAAATCTTTTTTTTTTTTTTTGTTTAAGTATATGGGTGAATAAACAACATTTGTGTGTGAATACAGGTCAAAAATATTGTATCTCACTTTAAGGATTTTTCTCCTTCATGTCGTTTTTCGTCACAAATTCCTCTGTCTGGTTGAAAATTCCTGTTGCCAAACTTCATCTTGAGACTTTTACACAGTCCACCTTACACATCCTTCACATCGTGGGTAAAAGGATTCAATATATCTGGCTGAAGGGGATCACAACTCGTGATTTACACTAGATGAGTGATAGATTTGCTGTTTGGGTTGATGTGAAACGTAACAGACAGCTGGTGGAAGAAAGATTACATCCTTTGAGCTGTAACTATCATCCATCCATAGAGGCAAAAGTGAAATAAAAATAAAGCTGTTTAAGGCAACTTACAAAAACAATTTCATGCTCCAAAACTCCAAGACGGCGCGAGCTGGAGATAGTTAAACCTAATAAATCCAAAAACAAACCAGGAGCAGCAGAGAGGAGTGGCGGAGAACCGGTGAACTACTAAACAACAACGACAAACACAGCTGAGAAAGAGAGCAAACGGGCAGACTGAGGGAGGAGAAAGAATAACAGAGGAAGAGCGAACAGAAACTACAGACCCAGGGGGGAAAAGACCTGACAATAATCAAAGAGAAAAAAATAAAACTGCGCAAACAACAGAATGCAAGAATAAACCAAGACACTAAACAAAAAGGAATGGGCCAATAAGCCAAAACCAAAGTGACAACTGAATATTTGCAAGACTTTTTCTAACAACAATAAACCCAGAAGCAATGAGAGAGGAACATGGAAAACCAAAACACAAACACCTGTGGCGATTTGACAGTTTATTTATATCTACTTAAAATTGTAGAATAAATTTCATTGCCTCATTTGGCTTTAAAATAAAGTGTGACTCTGTTTTTAAAGGGACGAGAGGCACCTCTAAAAAATACCGTATTCTATAGAAACAATCGTTGTTGTTGTCTTTTTTCTTCTGTTTGTGATTTCTGGTCTGTGTGTGCCACCCTCCCTGATATTTCTGCTCCACACACACTTACAGTGGCCACAAAAATCTGGGCTACACCTGAGATTCATGAAGAGTTTAACTAGACTCCAGTGGGCTGGTACAGAGAAGTGTGAGTTAGGCGTTAAAATAGATATCAGGTTCTAAATTAGTATATAAAATCAGTTTCCTTGGATTCCTGAGAGACAGATAAACTATTTAAACATCTCAGATTGTTTATCAGACTCCAAAGCGCTTTACGCTGCTACATTCAGTCATTCATGCACACATTCACACACCGATGGTGGTGATAAGCAGCACTGTAGCCACAGCTGCCCCTGGGACAGACCGACAGAAACAAGGCTGCCATCCAATCAGAGCCAGCGGACCACCACCAGCAGGCGTCGGGGTGAAGTGCCTTGTCCAAGGACACAGCGACTGAGACGGATGATGTGGGAGTTCAAACTGGCGCCCCATCGGTTCTCCTCCTAACTCCTGACCCGCCTTCATCCCCTGTATAAAGCCAGAACAGTATTATTATAACATCTGGAGTCAACAACAAATCCAGCTTTCAAATCAGGACACCATTGATGAAAATACGCCAGAAGACTTTAGGTCACTGATTGGATGGGGTTTGGGCTACAATTATATAACAATTATATATTGCGGCTGATCCATGATTGATTAGCCGCAGAATGTTAAATAATTTCACCGAACTCCAATCCGGAACCGCACAGCATTCTGGGAAATCTAGGCTGAGGACAGATCTTAGCTGCTCTGCCTCTCCGCTGAGCAAGGCTGGTGGCATCGACCGATTTGCTCTTTGGTTACCTAGCAACAACTTGTTGAGTAACTTACGCAGCAGCAGTTTTCGGTTTTGCCACCTTGGCCTCACAAGTGCTTAAAAATAAGAACAGCTCATTTTCTGGGTCTCTTCTTTGAGTCAGAACAAAAAAAACCATTGACTGAGGAGAACATTCATTATGGCTTCCATGTCCTTCATTGTCGTGTTGTGTCTGTGTGATACGCAGATTACATCGCATTACTTTTGAAACTCTGGAGCCTTCCTGTGTATGACGACCTCACCCATTAAAGCTCTCACCCAGTTGTAATGGGGTAGAGTTGAGCCCAAACAACCAGGGAGGCTGTCCGGGTTTTCCGTCTCCTCTGTCTCGCCGGGATGTGACCGGCAGGCAGAAATCAGAGCGCCACTGGATCTTCCATCTTTAAACACCTGCCAGTCTCACCTGCTTTAACTCCCCACTAAGTCCCACTCATTATTATTCCACAGTCTTACACCTGGGTGGAAACCTTTCACTTACCTTTGACCTCTCCTCCTCCTGAATCCTGAGTGCCCTCCAAACTCCATCTTTTCCACACTCCTTGTAAAAATAAATTATTCTTTGCCTCTACTTCTGCTGTCGGGTCTAAAAATGTTGCCTGCGCTGGAGTCTGGCTCCCAAAAAGGAAGAAGAAAAAAACAAACAACTTCTGGTGAGGAAATCTGCTACATTGGTGAAAAAAAAGAAAGAAAATGAATAATAAGCCTGCATGCAGAAAAAAGCTGAAGTATTAATTTATCTGTACTGTAGCGGAAAACACAAATCCACTTAAAATGAGTTTGACCATTGTAGGAGAATAAACTGAACTCATATAATAAACTGAGAATAAATTGAACGACGAGTCGATGCAGGAGTTAAAACTTCTACATCAAAAGATTTAAATTTACATCCAAAGCTTCGTGTCGCTCTGACTTTCCTTTTGTATCAAGTGTGTTTTGTCTTTCATGAGAAAACGTAAATGGGTGCAGAAAGTCAACATGTCCTGTGTCTTGAATAAATTTACTCCTTTGACGGATTTCTCGCCTCTTACTTCTCCGTACGCTCCAGAAGTCGGCAGCCTGCTGGCTAGCACTGCAATTCCAATCACGGCAAGGAGACGTCTAACCGAGAGGAACCTGCTAAAGTGTTTTCTGATTGGAGTCACGGCTAATAGTTTAGTGAAGAACTGATTCTCGTTTCCTCGGGGAAAGTTGAAAAGGCTAAACAACTCTAGTCGAAACTTGGTGATGTACCTCTACTTTTGTGCTGCAGTTAAACTTTCCTTCCAGCTACATATTCTCTAGTGATAATTATACCTTCATTTAGTCTCTCTGGGATTCTGGAGTTGAATATATAAATATATCTAGTTCCCCTTCTTCTTCATCGCATCCTGTCGGATTTAACCATTTCTAATTGCGGGTCAAGAAATGTTATGTGAAAACCTTTAATCTGCATTCTGTTCTAACCTTTTATGCAGCAGAAGGAAATACTAATGTCAGTCAGAGGTAATATAAGTGCAGTAATGTTAGATTTCATAAAAGGAAGAGGTTTTTTTTGTTGTTTTCAAGGAATGGAAATAAATAAAGTAATGTCTGATCTGATCTAAGGTAGTTTATAAGGAAAGAAATTGCATTTTTTATCTCAAGGCTTTCTAAACTGATTGTGGTGGAGATAAAGTGGCCGTTGTGCAGGACTGAATGAGTTGACCCCTGGTACTAAACCACCACTGTACCTCTTTCTTCTCTTTCTCTTCCTCTTTCTTTGTCGTTCTAAACATCCGTTCAGCCTCCAGCTTGTTGCCTTCACCATGGTCAGACGCCTCAAAGCAGCGAGTTTCTGCAATCCATGGTTCAATATTCAATATTCAATATAAGTTCAATATTTATGCTCATAAGCAACTGAGCATTACTAATAAAGCAGGCTGTGTGTTTAATTTGCGTATAATTTGGATGATAACGCTTCCTGTTCATGTAGCAATGTCATGGCTGTGTTTTTACAAATTGTGCTTGAGCATTTTCTCGTTCAAAGGCATCGTGTAAGAACTGGATGTGTAGATAGTTTAACACCTGGGATGGTCCTGATCGGTTGCTAGGAACCCCAGGGTGCTTAGCAACTCCTCAGGTCATTCCTGTCCTGTGATCCAAGGTCAAAAGCTGCTCAAAACACAAAATTACAAAGACTCACCCACACTGGATTGGAGTTTTTTTTTTTTTTTTTTTTTTTTTGG
>NW_015113050.1:205216-227324 GCF_001443285.1 Poecilia latipinna
TTTTTTTTTTTTTTTTTTTTTTTTTGAGCTGGAAAATTCTTTCAGTCTTTAAAAACAATCCTGTAACATTTTTAAATTTCTCTCATAAAGACAAAGAGCCACTGTTGTCACCACTTCTTTCCTCCTACTGTAACATCCATTAAACGTGAGACGTCATTAATCTCCACGCCTGTGAAGATGCATTATTTATTCATTATGTGTTTCTGGGTACAATAGTTTTTTGATACCAGTTTCCCAGCATTCTCTGGAAGTGTCGACAAAGGGACACTGACTGTGTGGGGAAGTGGATGTTCATCTGATGTTTAGTGTGGAAAAATGCCTGCGTCACTTTTTCTGTAAGTTTGTACTGTTTCTTTTTGAGCCCACAGGCCAGAGGATTCTTTCATTGTAGAATTTTTCTTTAATATCAGACAATTTTCCAGCAACAATTCCTGACCTGATGTAGCCTGATATTGTGTCTGCATTTGAACTCCTCTAGATTGTGAAGGAATGTAAACTGGTTTTGTGATTTGTTTTTTGTCATTAAATGTAGTTGGAGGACCCCCCCCTCGGAGGTCTGCTTACACACACGAACTACTGAAGATGCTACACCGTTTAAAAGGTTGAAAACGTCACATCTGATTCCTGAGGTGATGCAAAAATGTGTGAAATCTCCTTTAAGCTTATTTTTTACATTCTAAAACTCTTCTCTGCAGGAAATCTAGGACTAAATAATGAAAGAATGGTTTTAGTCAAAACACCCAGCATGCAATTGTTTGCAGAGGAAAACTTGTGCAGATAATTAGTGTGAAGATCCACAGCTATGTTCATAAAAAAAAAAAAAATACAACATATTTAGCTTTCAGCAGGAGACATTTGTGTCGAGAGTAAAAATCCAATCCCTTTGTGTTTCGTCACAGAGCTGCATTATTAATCGTGTAACGATCATAAAAATGCCACAGTCGAGGCTCGTCATCGTTTCATATTTTCTTTCTCTGCTCACTGCAGGGATTTTTTTTCTTTTTTAAAATCTTTTTATTTTTGACTCCATTTTCTGGCTCCAATTGCTTCAAGAAGCAAAAAAGACCTTTGGAAAGCTTTTCTATCTCAAAATAGAAACAACCATGACAGCCAGATTATGGTTCAGAAGTCCACATGTCCAAAGATAATAAGAATAAACATGAGCCTAAACATGTTTAAATCCCTGAAGAGTCTACCGCGGCCTGATGACAAAGCTTATTGTTATTAAGTGATGAACTCGTAATCAGATCATAATAATTAACAGGATCCTTCCTGCTCCGCAGGCAAGATTGCGTCTGGTAGGAAGACAAAAACTACGTCAAATGTTATTAATTAAAACAGATTAAATGGCAAGAAGTTACTTGACACATGGGAAAAGCTACGAGAAATATTAAGATTGTACAAGAACGAGTATTTCCAGACAAAACGTTCTGTCCAAGCTAAAAGAAAAAAGGACGTCAGATATGACAGATGCTTACCAGAGATCCTCAAATGCCTGCATGTCTTTATCAGGAAAAATGAAACATTTACTTTGGACGAAGGCCTGGATGTGTGTGGGTTTACGCGTGGATACCTCAATGTGAAGTTATTTACATAGCAACTCTCAGAACTTCACCGAGCGTCAAGAACAAGCGAAAGAACGAGGACGAAACATCCAGAGACACAGAGACAAAGGACAGGCAAGAGTCACTCTTCAAAACGTCAAAAACAGATTCAGCTCAGATCTTTCCGCCCCCCCCCCTCCCACAAGCTTTAAAACACAACTCAACAAATGCACAGGTGGATTTGGTTATTAAAGCAGCTGCATGGCTTATTTTAAAAACAAACGTTTTGAGATGAACTACTGTAAAAGTGCAAAGTGATCATCTTGTCAGTGAATAAAAGTGATTATTTTGTCACACTGAGATCCAGTTGGAGATGCATAGCTCACTTTTTGTAGAAAACCAAATGGAAACTTGCAGCGTTTTGTTCAACAACAGCTAATAGCTGGCTGAAATGGGGATAATTAAATAAAATAAATGTGTTTAAATCATGTCAGGTCAGTCATAATTCATCAAATGTGAGGGCATAAAACAAGATTTACAGTTTTTTTGAGTCATAAGTTGTTTATTTTAATGTTGTCCAGATCAGAACTGAAAAGAAAAAAAATCCATCTTTAGTATTTTTATATTTCCCCATGTCCTGCAGTTTAGTTTGACAACAATGAATTAAAAATCTAATTAAAAGACATCAAAATTACTCATAGTTGAGAGAGCGTTTTCTCCTGTAATTAAAACATTAATAAGGCAAAACGAGGAGATCAACAGTTGTTAGTTTTAAAGACTGATTATAATATTGAAACGACACATAAATGGACTCAAGATTATGGGCCCATATAAACTCAGACACTGGAGAGAAAAAGAGAAAAATTAAACATCCTCCTAGAAGACCCGTTGTCAACCTGCATTGATTACCAACCATACTAGCATATCTCAAATAATGCGACATTATTGCTTGAAATTAAAATATATATATTATATAGAATAATCACACATAGTGATATATGGCAACCCTTTGTATACGCCAAGTGTTTTAATGAAAACCCAAAATTCAGCCTCAGAAAAATGGAATACCGTGAAAAAGATTATTATTGGAAACTCATGATGTCACAACCTGATCAGCTAATTAACTCAAAACACCTGCGAAGGTTTCCTGAATCTCTCAGTGTGGGTCAGTCATAGGGAAAACTGCTTATGGTCATAAACACCATTCAGAAGGAGGGAAAGCCACAAAATGTCATTGTCAAAGAAGATGGCATGTTATCGGAAAATTGAGTGGAAGGAAGAAGTGTGGTAGGAAGAGGAGAACCAGCAACAGGGACTATTCTGATCTGGAGAGGCTTGTCAAGTGAAATCCATCCAGAAGATCCAAAAAAATAAAAAATATTAAGAGTATAGAAATGTACATGCTTTTCAGAAGCCTGACATTTATTACTTTTTTTTTTTTTGCTTAAAACATTTGTTTTTGATTAATCTAATTTAATTTCCTGAACATTCTGGGTTTTCTTTAACTGTAAGAAACAATCATCAAAATTGCTTGAAATAATTGGCATGTGTAATGAGTCTGTATAAAACAGCCATTTCTGGGATGAACTGGCAAGAAACACTGCACTCTGTGCAATATTCTAATTTAGTGGGACTTACCATAAGGGACAGCTGAGGCATTAGCCACAATCACCAGAACTACAAGAAACGAAGGCCTGAAAAGGCAACAAAGAAACAGAAGCTTCTCTCATTGGCTGGAAAATTCTGCAGATTGCACAACGCAGATGAGAAGCCTGTGTCAGCCGGACGGGGCAGCCGGGCAAGCAGCAGCGAAAACCTTTCAGAGAGAGAACTAAGAAAACAGCAGGAGGCCGACTTTCACACTGCTGCCATAACTCGCAATTAAGCAACGTTCAAGCATTCCTGGGATAATGGTGGATGATCCTCCATGATGTCTGATTCGGTTGAATGTAGTTGTTTTTTTGTTTTTTTTTGACACGTGAAAGTCCACATGTGTGCTTCAACGTGGGGTTTGGGTAACGCTCGCAAATCAAAGCATCGCAGCGGTAACAGAGATGTCTGTATTTGGTGTTCGGAGTGCTGATTAAAAAGAAGAGCTGGGTTTAGAGCCGTTTGCTGGATTGTTCGCTCTTGTGCAGTGGAGGGCCACTAATTGGACAGTCGGGGAGATGTGGGCTTCAACCAACTGCTGGGCTCCTCATGCTCACAGAATATTTAAAACGAAGTCGCTGCAGCTTTGAAGACTGTGTTTATTGCTCGAATGTGGAACATATCAGCAAAACTGACAATATTGGGCTGTAAAAGTGTGTGTGTGTGTGTGTGTGTGTGTGTGTCATTTACTTTTCTGAAATCACAACCCCACTGGAGCTGGGGATCACCTTTACAGCTGTCGTCTCTGAAGCATCTGCAACTGCATTTCGCTGGTGAAATCTCTCTGGTCACAGGCTCGACTGTTAACCCCGGACCTTGATTTAAGTTGATTAAATTCTTCCTTGAGCTCATAAATGATGAGCTGCCGTTGTTAACTGTCAGTAATTTCAATTAGTCGCATGCTAAGTTAATTAGCTGCAAGCAGATTGGAAGAGAATGAACGTGACATCGTATAAGGATTTATACTCTCGTCTGTTTCTGGGGGTAATTATTCTGCTAAATGTTAAGTGTTGCCTTCAGTGACTCTTTACGCCAACCCGTCCAAAAAGGATTCACGTTGTGAGAAACAACTCCGTGTTGAGACAGCTTGACATTGTAACTCCGACTGTGGTTCTTATTTCTGCAAACAAGGACGCTGACAGCTTTTCTTTCTATATTGTGTCAGCAGTGATATTTCTGGGTCTGCTTCCTCAGTGGTTCTGTGTCTGTTTCTATTCCAGCTCTGTCTGCTGTCTTATTTCAAACACCAGCCTCGACTTACTGAGTTAGTTCAATAAATAAGAGTCTTTTCCTGTTGTTTGGGCATTTAATTTTTTTTTTTTTTTTTTTTTTTTTTTTTTTTTTGCGTGAACAGGAGCAGGAACAGGAACCGACCTGGCTAGCCACCGATGAAAAAGAGAGGTTAGGACTTGACGTGTGCTGTGTTTTTTCTTGAAAACTGTTTTTAATAACTACATTGCAATGTCACAAACAAAATCAAAGCACACATTGATAAAGCCCACTACTCAGATAAACTAAAGAGCGGCAGAGCTAGCAGCTACTATCGGTGGTGTCCTGCAGAGAACATCCACATTTGACATTTAGGAAGAAAGGAAGAAATATGAAAAGCTGAAACAGGTCACTGGATTTAATCCTCTGCATGTCGTCAAGAAAAAAAAATAAAACAAAGTGAAGGTGCGGTACAGCAATTCTTAATAAGGCAATGACAACACTTGAAAAAAAGCTCCAAGGTGAATATTTTTGCCAAGTAGAAAAGAGGTTGAAATGTTATTTGCAGCAGTGTTCTTGTGAGATTTCTAAGGTCACCATAATAAGACCCAAATAGGAAAGTTTCTTTATTGACAGTAGAGAAAAAAAACAACTTTATTTTATTACATTTTTTTACCTCCTCCTTTTGCCAGCAGTCAAGCAATGTTCGTCTCTCGGTAATGTTTTTTAAAGCTGATGTCCACTGACTTTCTTTTGAGCTCCAATTCAAAAGACAAAAGAATATTTATCTACAATTTCCAGAGCTTTAGATGTGGATTAGGTAGGAAGTTTTATTAATTTTTGTCGTTGTTTTTAAATCACTGGGCTTTTGGACACACACACACACACACACACACACACACACACACACACACACACACACACACACACACACACTCTAGTCAAAACCAAAACCACAGTCGTTTTACATGTGGGTATAAATGCTGCATCTTTGCTCAGAGTCGTAAATAATCCACAACATCGGCACCAAATTATTAAGAGCTGGGTTTTGTGGTTGAACCAAAATACAGATAGGAACTGGAAGTTGTCAAAAAGAGAGAAAGGGAAGAACAATGAAGACAGAAAGAAAGAAAGACGTGCTGAGATGCACCGGCTCTTTCTGCCATCACAAGTATAGCATGTGGAGGAGGACGTTTGCTCGAAATCTGGGTAATTGCTGTGTAGACATGACAGCTTTCTGTGCCTCTCCTGCTAGTTTCAGGAGGAAATGACATTTGTGTTTGTAATTTAAGGGGTTAGTTTGGTTCCCCATGTGAAATAGTGGAGTTAGTTTATGAGGTTGTAAAACTCCATACACTGATGCTTGTGCTTTTTTTTTAACTCCTCCTCCTCACCTCCAAAAAAACATTAAAAAAATAAATAAATATCAGGACTCTTTTTTTGCATCCTGATGAATATATCACGCATTTGAACTGGAGTCTGATCAACTCCGATCGTCCAAGCTCTTTGGAGGCATGCATGAGATCCTTGTTGCTGCAGCCGGAGCGGTGATGATTTGCACACAGCTGCTGCGGTGCCAAGAGAGCCACCGTAAAATAGCTTGGAGCTCTGGCAGCATACCGTTTTGCATAGTTAGGTTGTTATGAGGCTGGTGTGGCTGGGCCCCAAAACATTATGGGACGGCAGAGCTACGATGCTGTGCTCAGGGCACACAGCGCTCAACCCAGACATGCTGCATCCACAGCAGACCCTGCACACACCGTCCGTCCTCTCGCTAGTTTTAAACAGCAAGTTGTGGTCTTAGTCTGGTGTAATAATGGCTTATTCCACGATTTTGAGTCTGTCCACTGTACAGTTTTCTTATCTTTCATAGCTTTATTTAGAAGAGTGGATTTTAATTGGGTCTCTACGCAGCCTGCTCAGACCAGAGCACCTTGACAAGAAATTTTTAAAAATGTGTGTTTTCAACTATTTCTCCACACAAAACGTGTTTTTTTTTTATCCTTTAGCGTAGGAACAATTTCATGCTTAAATGATGTCTGGGTTAGTAATAAAAGTCATCTCAAACTGATGTTGGAGAGAAAAAGCAGCAAAAGATCAAATGGAGTCTTTCTTCGAACTGCTTAAAGCTTGCAGAAATGTTGACGATTATCACTTTAAAAGATTAACAGAAAATCTGACACCTGATGCAAAATACATTCATTTATTTGGTGTTAGTTGCACATTTTACTTTTGTGGAGTACTCGTGTGACTGACTGCTGTGATAATTTCAATCTCCTTCAACGTATTGGTTTAGCCATTATTTCTATCTAAACAGTGAAAGCACGAACGGTTTTGTTGTGCATCAGGTATTGGTGCCTTGAAATAGTTCCAATTTGCTGCAAAATCATGTTATCTTAAAGCTATCAGGGTAATTTTAAAACATGAATGCTGAAATTTAAGGTGCTTTACTTTGAATTTATCCTTAGCCATGAATCCAAAGGAAGCAAAAACTATTTCCGTGAGGCTCATTGATGTGAGCAGTAGGATAAACAGCAGTGTGAATGAAGATATAGTATAAATACTGCAGTATCACAACTGATTGTTATTTGTCACTCGTTCAGACAAAAATTATCTCCATGAATTAACACAAACACACAGGATTACACACAAGGTAGCCAGCACGGTCTGTGCCAGCATTTGTTTACATCCCTTCTTTATAGCAATCCCTGGCATTTCCTGCAAAATGACATCATGCAGGTCGTGCACAGGCTACAATCTGCTGGTGCCAGATCTCACGCTGTTATCTGATGCGGCATACCGGCCATTATCTCGGACACAAATATCCTGTTAGCTTCTCCGATACAAGCAGATTTAAAAAAAAAATAAATAAAACGCTCTGTAGATTTTCTCTGGTTGATTTCTCTCCTGCCATGTTGCACAGACTAAACATGGAGAACTCTGTTAGCTCTTCTCCAGGCATCCCAGCTGAGACATGGTGGTTCAGCAGGCAAGCGGCAGGGAAATGACTCATCATCATTACTGTGGTCTATATACAGTGTGCAGCTGCAGATTGAGATTTTTAATGTGTACTTTTGTGTTACATGTTTTGGGTTTAAGCACGGTGCATCCTCCCACACGTCTTGTTTTTAGGCACCAAACTGAGAACACCTTCAGGTGCACGCTGTGGAAAAGAAATCCTGTGGAAAGTTGAGCCCCCAGAACACGAATGGTTAGCAAAAATGTCAGCCTCTGAACAAGACTTGCACAAGCCCTTAACCATGTCATTAGGCTGAACTACAACAACCTTCTATTTTTTTTCCTGGCAGTGTTTATGACTGACCTATTTTTCTGATGAATGCCAACACATCAGTGATGCTCTTTAAAGGAATGATCAAATTCTTCTAATTTAGAACTTATTCATGAGTAGTTTTTCATTTTTAACCCATTTAATCCCACCGGCAACAATTGTTGCCAGACATTTTTCTAACTTCTGGAAGCTCTAGAAGAATTGCTTTGACTTTTGGCAGCTAATTGAAGTTTTAAAATCAAATAATAGAGTGTCTACTAAAAGCAATATCAATTCCATGCATCTAGTGTGAAAGGTCACAGGTCCAGACCTCTTTACTTCCTGCCTGTGACACTGGAGGTAAATGTCTGTCACAAACCTGTACAAGAGGAAGTCAGTAGAATATGTAAATAAACAAATATAAATAAAATATTTTGTGCATATGTTAGCAGGTTTTCATGAAATGTAGTCAAAAATAATTGTAGCTACAATTCCAGTCCTCATGCTAAGCAAATGGCAATGTATTAGCTCAAAGTGCACGAAAGCATCTTTATTTGGTAAAATGCTAACATTAGCACGAGGGCTAACACTAGGACACTGATGCTCAGTCTAGAATTGAAGTTTAGCTTGTAAGTTAAAATGCTATTGTTCCCTAAACAGATAATTGGCCAACATTGATTGATTCTGTTCAGTTTAGAAATATTTGCTTTTAGGTCAAAAAATAGCTTAAAAGCTATTCAGACACAGGTTCAGCAAGTATGCAGGCTTTCAATAGCATTTTAATTATCAACCTAATCATTTCAATATGAAAGTGTTTAGCCTATATGTACAAATTGGCTATAATCTAAGATTAGGGTTATCTTTACCTCCAGTCTCTTGGAGAGTCTTCTTTTGTACCAGAGATCCCTGGACTTTTAATTAGTCTAATTGTAATTAGACTAACATGATATAGTAAAACAATCTATTAACATCAACTTGTCAGCAACCCCCCCCCCAAAAAAAATAGGAAATTTCTATTAGATGGTAATAGAAATAATCTGTATAATCTGAAAAAATACACAGACAAATTCAGCTCCAATGTTCCGAAAAATAATTAAAAACTCTGAAGGAGAACAGAGAAAAATGAATGAAGAGGACCGTATTGTATAATTTCCTGGAAGCTCAAGAAGCAAGAAGAAAAAGTAGAGTAACATCTGATACATAATTCTTTAAGAAAATAAATCCTGCTTTGTTTGAGAATATAGGAACAAAAAAAAAAAAAAAAAACAAGGCTGCAGACAGTGGATAGGCAGCTTCCTCTCGAGGGAAAAAAATAAGCACCTGTGTGCCATTTGCTTGAAATATTGCAGGACTGGTGTTCCAACATGCAGCAATTACAGGAAATTGTGTCCGGAGGACTTCAAATCTATAAATGGCTTATTTTAAATCATTGGTATGATTCTGCACGGTTTAACTTAATTGGGAAGCAATAAAAACGGACACTAATTGATACTACTTTGTACTAAGTAAGCCAACGTAGTAGGAAGAAATCATCATTACCCTCTGGCTTTGAAAAATCACTAGATCAGGCTGTTGTGGGGACATACGGAGGAATTTAAAAACACAACTCAAACTCATTGCTTCCTTTTGAGACATTCTGGGGAAAAAAATAGTTTGTTCAGCCTTGAGAAAAATCTCTAGATGCATGAAGGTGCTGTGATCATATGTCTCGCTATTGGACCGCTCAGGATGGAAAGATGTTCTGCGTCTCGGTGATGAATGCATTTTGATGCAAAACGTGAGTAATCAGCCTGTGAACAAAAGCAAAAGGCCTTGAGTTAACGCAGGCAGCTGGTGAGAGAGCGTCATTTTCTGAAACATGTTGTTTACCGATACATACTCAAAGGTCAGCCAGTGAGGAAAAAGCCAGTACTCTAATAGCAATTTCTATAAGTCAAATTACAGTTTGTAAATCATAATTTGGACAAACTACTTGTCCTCACTTTGCTGCTTTCTTCTTCTACTACTGTTCCAACTTGTTAACTATTATTTCTTTAAGTTTTTTTCTCTCCATCTGACGTTCAGTTTTGGCTGAAGTGCCTTCCTAGAGGAGGGCAGGCGCTGAAACACTGCTGTCAACAACTCAACGGTCTTCCTCTCCTGCTATTAACCATTCTACTGATCTTTAACTTAGAAAAGTGCACCCACATTATTTCTTTTGTTTCGTTTTTGTGCATCTGCTCAGTCCCTTTGAAGCCCCATTTGCTCATACTGAGCCAGGTTCAACTGGAGGTTAAAGACGGGTTGTTTTTTTTTTCTTTCCACTTTCACTACGTGCATGCTCGGCATGAGGGATTATCTACTGTCGTTCAGGAGGAATGAATGTTGCAAGTCCATGACTTGATGCAATCCGCTGAGTTTTCGTAGATACATTCATTTCTTAAATCACAAGTCCACAAGTGCAATAGTAATTATATATAAATATATGTTTGTGTACACGTGTGTTTTTGTCAAAATAAAGGGCAAAGAATGGTGGTTGAGCAGTCTCTATGAAACCTTGGTGCTAGTCGTGATCCCACTATCCTCGCCTCTTTGCCAACAGGGATGAAGGTCAGAGAGAGAAAGACATCAGCAACGACTTTAGAAGCAGCTGCCTCTCAGTCCACGGAGAATTATAAAGACACATCTGTCAAGGGTTAAAAGTATCTTATTCTAAATTGATAAGCATTACTCGCAAGTGGAAAACATTTCAGATGATTGTCAGTCCTACAAGTGGACGTCCCAACAAATCCACACCAAGGTCAGACCTTTAAATGCTTTCAGAAAAAAACCCAGGAACTGCATGTCAGACTCTGAATGCCTCTGTTTCCATATTAAACACAATGACAGTACAGTTAAAATCAAAATGAAGGAATAAAAGGCAGACATGGAAAGGGTTCAGAAAATACAACGGTGAAAAGCCAGGATCAATGGTGCCAGAGGGCATCAGGGGGATTTGGGCACTTCTAAACCAGAACAGCATCATGTTTGCAATGCTAAGTCCAAATAAATGATGCTGTACTTTTTGAGAGATTGCCTATTATAGAAAATAGATCCTATACTGGCTGAGAAAGTTGGAAAGTAATAAGAGATTCCTGCCAAACTGGGCAGTAAAATCAATGTAAAACGGAGAGACGGATACATGAAAGAAGCTTTTAAGGAAATATCACAAATTGGTCAAATATGAGGTTCTAGAGCCAAAAAATGACTCAGAGTTCTGGCTGCCAGCCTGAAAAGGGACGGCGGAGAAGCAAAGGCAAGAAAACAGAAAACAAAACCAACGTTCTCCACGGCAGAAAAATGTGTTTTGAATTGTTGGGTTTGATTTTTACGGAGCCCCTAAGGGGACATGGAGAAAAAAAGATTTTTACTGCGGCAAAAGATTTATTTTTTTTTTGTATCAGACTAAATGTTTCACGCAGCTCTGTCTGTGCCTTACAGCTGGAGGTCTTTGCTCAGCACGTCATGGTGCCTTGAAAAATGTATATTATGTCAAGCAAATCACCACACCAGGAGATTAGATCCTCAGGGCGAGATTAAATCTGTCAGAAGTGACAGAATCAAAGACTAAAGCTGTCAGTTTTGAAAACCGCTTCCTTTTCCCCGCCCCAGGTCATCATTTAGTGCAAATTTTAAACCAGAGCAATCTGCAAAAATGAGATGTAAATGATGCATCTTCCAATTCACTAGAGTCCTGAAAATATATGCTGTAATAAAAGGATTCTAAAAGTGCTTTTGCAAGCGTTGCAAATGCAAATTAACACCAGAGAGAAGCTCTGCATGATACTAAAAATCATCAATGGAGAAATTATTTGTTTTAGTTAAGTTTTTAGCAAGCAGAAAAATCACACCCCTTAATTTTGCAGACTAGTTTATCACTAGTTTATGTTTCATCCTATAAACAAAAAAGCTTTAAGGGGAATAAACTCATGAAAAACTGTCCTGCTGTATTTGTTCAGTCTGTTCTTTCAGCAGCTGAAAGCAGAACAGCTCACCATTCAAACACATTTTGCATGATACGAACCACAGCGGTAATTATTCTTCACCCTGCTGCAATCCAGCACAGTTTAAGGTAAAGCCATTTCCAGTGTCATAACACAACAAACACCACACCTCTCCAATGTTTTTCCTGAGCTTCTGTTAAAATAATTCGACTTGAACTGCAACAGCACTGACAGGAAATGAGAAGAAAGGAGACCGGGCGATGGAAATGTCACTCAAGGCGGTAAATCACATAAAGCTCAGAGGGCGGAGGTTTTGTTGTTTTTGTTTCGCATCAGTTTTTTACCTGAAAAAATATACATCATGTTGGAGCACAACGCATTTTCAACTTGCCTGTCAAAATTGCACCGGTTCATACACCTTCAAAACAGGGCACATTTTAAAGAAAATGACCGCCAATGAAAACAGAAAACAGAATGCCTGATTAGCTTGTGTGTGAATGCAGATGTGTTGTTCTTTTGTCTACTCCTCAAAAAAAAAAAAAAAAAATAAAAAATCCTGAGGGGACTGCTGGGTTAACAACCATCTGTCAGGCATGCAAAGACATTTTTATTTTGCTCTTAGTTATAGCATTCAGTGTTAACATGGCAACAGAAAAAAAGGCTCCCATCTCCAAGCACTTAGCAAACAAGTCGCAATTCGAAATTCAGTGCGACAAAGGCTTTCTCATATTCCTCATCTGGAGAGAATAAACATGTTTCAAAGATGGAAAAGGGGAAAAAAAGTTCCATACACCCTTTGAAATGTTTTTAAGATTATATTAATGGTAGTTATGAAGTGACATAAAAATGACAGTTTCCAAAATTGGTGGCAAATAAAAACCTGAAAAGTGGGTTTACGTTTACCCCTCGCACAGCCCCACAAGGACTGCCAGCCGACTTGAATGAAGTATATTTTGAAGTACAAGACCTGCCTTGAGTCTGTCTAACATCAGCTGATTTCAGTTACCAATAAATCCACTTATGCTGCAAAAAAAAACCCCATAAGACTTTAACACATGAATTTGAAACGTTGTCACAGTCTGGTTCCCTGTGTTTCATAAGGACTTGTAACACCACCTTTTGTTGAAACACCTCTTGGTAATGCACAAGTGGATTATAGTTATCAGTGCAAACACACAGCCAGTGTGAAAGTTGACTGAAAAGATCATTCAGTCAGCGGCTTGGGGGGGGGAAAGCCCTCCAGTCACTTAGGTACATTAATTTCAGTGATGTACAATTCAAAGCCTGCCAGCCTCTGTGCTTCCGTCCACATTCTTGATCTGCCTTGGTTTTATGTCAGACATCGGATACCCTAAGATGATAGACACATACCTGTCAGGTTTTGGATTTGAGAATACGAGAAATGTCACCATCTGGTGGTCAGGAGCAAGGGGTTGAGAGGAGCACGGGGATGGGGAAGGAACCAACCTACAAGTGGTGGCTAGGAACTAGCTAAGTTTCTAGTGTAAGATCTAGAAACTTAGCTAACCTCTAGCTCTTACGCTAGAAACTTAAGAGCTAGCATAAGAGGTAGTTTACGCTAGAGCTAGCTCTTCCTAGCTTACTCTAGCTCCTCCTACCTAGAAACTTTAGTTTCTAGCTCTTACTCTAGAAACCAGTGTAAGAGCTATGTGACGTTAATGTGTTAACTTAGGTTTTGGATTTAAACAATTAATGTAGCTACTAGCATGCGCACCCCAAAAATTACCCAGAACAAGTAAATTGTTTTGTAAATTTTGTTGTGTTGCAAACACAAACTGAAATATATTTTTGGGGAGATTTCACATGATAAACAAAAGAGGAACACAAATACTTTAGTGCAGTGGTTCCCAAAGTGTGGAGCGTGCCCCCTAGTGGGGGCGCAGTGCCATTGCAGTGGGGGCTCAGGAAGTGGTATGGATTAATGGGAAAGGTTACACAAAATGTTTCACTGTAAAGATGGTTTGTAGTGTGTTTTGCTGCAACCTGAAGTGAGAAATAAACTTCAGTGGAGTTTGAAAACAAAATTTGTGTATAGGTTTATGTCTGGTTGAACGACGTGTGTGCCCAGTTCATAGGGGGACCCAGAAAATATTTGGAAACCACTGCTTTAGTGTGTTCTGGAGTGGAAGATGCTCAGGTTAAAAACTGCAGTTGAAAGTGTGGCATGCGTTGGTATTCACCTATTTTACTTAGACACCCGTAAAAAACAAAAAAAACAACAACAAAAAAACTAATCAAAAGCCATGAATCATCAACTATCTGGAGTCACAACTGCAGGTAATTTAATCTCAAGATAAATCAGTCTGTTCTGTGAGGTTTGGAAGCATTGGTGAACAGAGGACTTGAGGAAGAGCTTATCCCTAACTTATACTCAGTGTAAAACAAGTTCAGCTTATAAAACAATAAAAAAAATGTAAATCTGGTATATTTTTTTTATAACTCATAGTTTTCATAGACTCAGGAGGAGAAATGAGAATAACCTGTCTTTTCTTGCATGCTGCTGGAAACGCTGACTGTAAACCAGTTTTTTTTTTTAAATAATGGTGGCATGCTGTCTGCAGACACAGACAGGACTGATCCCACATGGGTTTCAGAACATTTCATAACTGACTGACTCATAGCTGAGAATCATTTGAAAATAGTGAAAAGCAGGGAATGTCTAAAAAAAAAAAAAAAAAAACTCAAGAAAGCCCAAAGAGTCAAGACTGCTCTAAAAGATTACAAATTATTTTTGGCTTGTTGGAAGCAAAACTGGATTTAAAAAAAAAAAAAAAGCCAGATGATGTTTGTGTTTGGAACAAAACTTATTAAAACAGGACAACTAACATCTACATAACAAAAAGTTCTCAATCCATGGCAGGAAGTCACTGCTTCATTTCAGGAGCTTTGTTCTTAATTTGTCAAATTTCTAAATGAAAGCAAACATTAAACAACAGCATCAAGCGGCAGTAATAACAATGCAGGAAAGTTTTATTTAATACTCTTTGCTCATTTACAGCCACTCCGTGACGAGGCGAGCAGGAACATTACCTTGATTAAAATCACTTCTTGTTGGATTATGCTGAGTTACACTCCTTTGCCCAGCTCTCCTATTTTAATGCAAATAGATGAAATAGGAAGTTAAGTGGTCTTGTGGACAACTTTTCAAATTATTTCTGGACTTCGTTGCTACTGCCCTCAAAGGTTATGTAAATTACATTCAGTGATATATTGTTGTAATGCTTTTCTTCTACTTTAGCAGCGTTTATACATGCCAGTGATTTTTTTTTTCAAACAATTTTTTTCTGTCAAAGCCTGAATATAGAGAAAAAGATCTTTTGATTTTGTTTTTTTTTTCACTTTCTGCTCTTCAGGACTGTGTGTATTCATATGCTTCAGTGTTTTTGGGTTTGAATAATCGGTGCAGAAAAATGATCAGAGTGGAAACAATGAGGAGGAAAAGGTCTAATTGGTCAGCAGTCAAAAGGTAAAATTACAAACCACCTTGGATGACTTTGATGAAAAACAATTTCTGAGGTAAAAAAAAAAAAAAAAAATCTGTCATGCAACATGGACAGAAGACAATTCTGTCTTCATCCACAAAACAGGAAGGTTGAACGGAGACTAATAATAAAATCACACCTGGGAATGCAGCAGAAGAACACGATGTGACTGGACTTCTCAACCAGAGCAGATGAAGGGGTGCTGATACATCTGAAATGCTGCTGCTATCTGTTTTATATATAAATATTATTATGACTTATAACACCTCTCTGTGAAACACCTCCACCACACTTATCAGTCCAAACACACAGCCGGTGTGAAAGCTGACTGAAAAGGTCATTCAGAGAGAAGCCCTCCAGTCACTGAGGTACATTTATTTCAGCCATCAAAGTATTGTAGAGCAGCGGCAGCAAACCGCAACCTTTTCTGCATTAACTTTGCTACGTTTGAACAAATTGTTTCTCCGTAGCCTTAGGTTTGTTTTGTTTTATTTCCTAGATTCAGTTTAATTTCTCTCCCTCGTCACAATTAGTTGAATTTGTGAATGCCACACCTGCATCTTTAGTGCCGTCTTTTTCCTTGGTATTGTTTTTTTCCCCCCCTTTTTTTTCAGTTTGATACACAGCTTTTTAAACTAATAATTAATTTAGTCCGTCTTGATATTTTGTCTTGTGCCACTCTAATACGTTATTGCCATTTTATGCGCTAGAAAAGCAGAAAACAATACATTTGTGAGAAGTGGAAACAAAAGGAGACGTGATTTACTAGATATTTTCTGAAATATAATCTGAAAAGCATGCTATCCATTTGTATTTTAAAGGAACTCAGTGTTTCAGCAGTTTTGCACTTTTCTGTAAGTTTGTTCCAGGTGTTTGGTGCATAGAAGCTGGATGCTGCTTCTCCATGTTTGGTTCTGGTTCTGGGGATGCCAGAGCAGAACCAGAACCAGAAAACCTGAATGGTCTGGAAGATTGATACAGCAATTATTTTCAACTATTAAAAGATGAAAAAAATAAAATAAAATAAAACTGAGACACTTTGTGTTGGTCTATGACATAAAATCCCAGAGAAACATGCAAACGTATAGCGGCTTTAAAGTGTCAACAAACGACACCACATCAGCACTAATGTGATGAAAACTTTCCTTCGTAGACTTTTAACACCCTGTGCAGAGAATTTGAATCAAGTCCCATTTCTTTATAGTTTGTTTCCAAGTAGCCAGGCTGTATTTCATTACTCTTTCCAAAGTAATCTTGATCAATAATTCTCTTTGAAGGGCTCATAGATTTTCCCTTCAGTGCTTCTATCTGACCATAACTGCAGCTGGTACAGTTTGTACGGAAAAATCTGGAGTGTGGGCAACTGGAGAAGCATGTGAGAAAAATGTCTGAAGTTGATGAACAGTAATGTCTTTAAGGACAAGGGAGGGGGGAAAAACCAGCGAGGAGCCGACAGGACCTAAGACACATTGTCCTTTGTTTGACTCACTCTGGTGCATAACATTTTTATTTATTAAATCCTTGAAATAACCTTTTTGCTGCTTCCTATTTTGTACTTTATCTTTTCATAAATTCAAAACAGAAACATGAACATATTCTGTCTTTGAAACAGCATGTTGGTAACAAAGTGCCAGAAGCTTTTTTCAGTAAAAATAAAATACCTTCTTTGATGCAGCACAATTTATAACTTGGGTTTAAACACACAATCAGATGGCAAGCCGTTACTTTCTAATGTTAGAGAGTTAACACATCATTACAACATTGTATGTCACACAATTTAGGCATCAAACAACTCTATAGACTGTGGCAGTTTTTCGTCCAATTATTTAACCTTTTTTATTTCCTTTATTCAAAGCCCCGTTGAGATCTAGATCTCATTATCAAGATCGACCTGGGCAGAAATCTGGAACACACGTCAGTACAACAAACTAAAACATATGCTCAAGTTTGAAACAAATTACAAATCAGTTTAAAAGCAGTGACACTGGTTGACAGAATCACAGCGCATGTTTCTAAGAACAGCTCGAAATAAGTCCAATGAATGAGCCGAGTAGAGTTTGATTTGTTTCTCCGTACGCTTGAAGGAGGCCGTTCAGCTTTTGCATACGACTCACAGTGACGTTTAACACGCCTGCTACCTGTTACAAACCTTAGAGCATAGTGATACACAACAATTCGATGACTGGAGACATTTGGTGGAAGCATTCATACGTAAAACATCTCCGTAATCCAGGAGTGGTAAGAACGTGGACAACTGGAGAACTTTCTTCTAGCTTTGAGAGAGAAACAGGATCAGTGACGATGGTAAAACTCAATCGTCATTTTCAATGTTCGTAGCAAATTTGCTAGGTGATTTTTAAAAGAGAGCTCTTCATCTAAAATAAAGCCAACACATTTATGAGTACTGACAAACCCAATGTGGGCCACAGAGGGATCTCGGATAGTTTTTGAGAGAGTGATAACCCTCCTCCCCCATTACTTTTGTCTTATCCACATTCCTCTTTGGTGATTCATTTTATTTCAGTGGCATTCAAAGGAAGAATCCCATTTGCAGAATAACGTACGTTACCTTTCTACATATTTAGCACTGCGCCATTTAAAATTTCAACATCACATTATGCAGCCTGTCACAGGCGTTTCAGACATATTAAAATTCCCTGAAAATATAAGCCACTGCCAGATAAACGATGCAACTCCCACTGAGATGTCACAGCCTTGTCCCAACAATGATATTATTGGATCTAACACTCTGCCTGTAGCTCTGTCCCTGGGGTGCACAGGTGGGGACACAGACAGCAGAAGGATGACACCTGGAACATTTTTTTTTTTTTTTAAATGGCCTGCAGTCAAGTGTAGCCTTGCGACGAAGTTTCAAATGTTTATTCACCTAAATATTTCACATTGAACTCTGTAGGATTTAAAAAAGGGGGACAGCATCGGACGCCTCCTGCATGTAAATAGATTTAATAATAAATCGCAGTCTCATTATACGGCATCAAAGAACTCGACTGCAGCACATGTTCTTTTAGTGTGAGAACTACAGAAAACGAGTTGCAAGACGTGTTTCTGCACGCTACCTCCGTATGTAAAGGATCGTGACAGCGATGTGTTGCTACTTCCGTTGCTGCTGGGTAAAGTGTAGGAACGAACTCATCCGAGTTCAGTCATCTTGTCCTTCTCCTAACACTAAGCACTCCATTGTTGCTGGGTATGTCATCATTCATTGTTGAGTGCTTATGGTTTTTTATTAGCTGAAGGACTGACAAGCTGTGCTCACAACTCAGCAACTGATGAAAATCTTTTTTTCCTTTTTTTCATTTTTACGGAGCAGTTCAAGGAGAGTTGTAAAATCCCCTTTAAAGGATGATTCAGTCCCGTGCTGCGCCTTTCTCTCAGCCACTTGTGTTGCCTCATAGAGCTCATGTTTGAGGTGGTCATCATCTCGGTCTTAAAGAAACCAAGAGTTAAAATGATTTCCTCTTCTGAAACAACTTTAGCCTTGGTGTGAAGTCCTTGGATATTCATTGGATCGCAGTAGTGTCTGCCAAACGGTCTGTCTGAAGTAAAAGAAATAGGAAAACACCAATCTTTAATCTTGAACTCATCATCCTGTCCACATTTTGACTCGGACCAGCAGTGGATTCGACAATCCAAACCAGAAAAGGAATCAGACCAGAGGATACTTACTTATACTTATCTACCAACCCTGAATAGGAATATCGAGATTATATGGATCAACATTATTAGCTTTTTCTTCTTCTGCTCTTTCCTTTGGTTTGTTATTTTGTTTGTATTTCCTCTTAATAATCTTCATATCTAAGATTTTTTTGGCCATAATATAGGACTTTTAAATTCATGCTAAAAACCTACCTCTTCATGCTTTGATTCATAATAACTGGAACGTTGATAAATGATAAATATTTGATGTATATTTGCTCATTTTTATTGAATGAATCAAGAAATGAAAATGAAAATGTATGATTCTGATGACGGCATTTGACTAAATATCAACTTAAATGATCTTTAGTTACTTGTATGCAAGTTTGAATATCACTTTGTGTATTCATCTGTTCATTCAAATGATCATGGTAGGAACAGGAGAGAAAGAAAAGTAAAGAGACGTTTTGAAAAGGTGAAAGAAAAGAAATATGTGGGTAAAAAAAACTATTTAGTAAAGAAGGAAGCCTTATTAATATATCAAGAATGATTTGTCCTCGAGATTTAAATGCTGTTGCTGTTGGCAGTATGTGCAAACAGTTTTACATGCCAAAGAACGTTGGTGTAAAGGACAACGTGATACAAAAACTATAAAAAAAATCTAATAAAATTATCTTGAGCTATTTGAACACCCAGTAAAAAAAAATCAAGTGTCGTCATTATGAAGTCTTTCTTTTAATGTTTCCACAGCTTGATGAATGGACAGACTCTTAAAACTGGATTGAAATGTGTTAGACTGACTGATCTGCTGTTGAAATAACATCTTTAATCTTTAAAAGTGGGATTCAGGTGAAAGGTTAAGAACAAAGGCGACCTCACTCCAGCAGACGGACAACGAGACGTCTTCGGTCACAGGAAACCGATGGATAGTCTGAGGAGGGTCGGGACGAAAAGCGGATGTTTCCTTGATCCCAAACTGATTCCAAACTTAAAAATAAGACAGTGGTTCATGCCAGCAAGAATGTTTTAAACCTTTTCGCCTTATATGGTGCATGAAGCGCAAAAAACGAAACACAGAGGTCTACCACCAAAGAGAACTCCTCAAAACATCTTAGAACATACGCAAAACAACATGTTCAAGGAAAGACGTTTAAAAATATTGCAGTTCTGTCTTTAATAACTTTGAGGTTGCACAACTTTTGTAACCGATAGTTGCTCTGGTACTTCTGAATCTGTATTTTATTTTTCTTACCAAAAATGCATTTTTTTTTCTTTTTTACCTAAACTCTTGACCAACCACATTGTGTGTATATCAATAAAACACTGCACTGCACTGGTGTCATGTTTTCTTGTTTTTGCCAAGCTGAAAGATCACAGGAGCATTTTGGGATGAGACGTCAACATTCAGCGAACGCCCCCCAGTGGTCAAATGATTAACTTCATTTATCAGAAAATGGGTGTGTCTGCCTTGTGGCGACTCTGATTCAGCGTGATAAACTAACTTAATGTTCATCAGTGCAGACAGAGTGTCTGCATAGCATAGAATGAAGTTACGTTTTGTATTGATTTTAATGTATTATTGCCGCTTTGCTATGAATTTGTTCCAATATCTGCTTTAGTCACTATGGTGTCACAAACTGGCCTGATCTAAACTGCATTGATAATCTGTGGAATATTGTCAAGAGCAAGATAATAGACACAAAATCTAATATTATGAGGTAATCTTGTTTTCCATTCAGCGATACAGGTGGATCGCCTCCATGCCATGCTGCACTGGAAGCAGGACTTCATACCAAAGAAGGTCCAAAATGAGTCATTTTTAAATTTTAAATATATATTTTTGTTGGCTTTGTGTGATCATATAAATTTCACGAGGAGCTGAATTTGGTTGTTCATTCGCCACAGAAATAAAAAGCAACTGAAATGCATTTCAGACTATATGTTTAGTGAATTTATGCCACATGTTTCACTTTCTGAACTAACTAGTTGAAGCAAAAATATATTGAATATATTCCGAGTTCCGATCAACCTCCAAATAGGTTGACTGGAAGCTATAAGGGGGTTTGGGAATGAAAGGGGGAAAAAAAAAATTATGATCTGAGTAGAAAATAGAGAAGAGAGAAGGTAGGATGCAAGCGTAGTGAGAGGAGAAAGGGGGGGGGGAAAGACGTTCAGGTCGGGAAGAGAGAGGAGGAACCAATGAAGTCCTGATTTGTGAGCTACAAGAGGAACATGAACTGAGGAGGATGGTGCGGAGAGACGCGGCGCTTGGAAAAATAAAGCAAGAGCGAAAATTTATTCACTTCCACGCTTCCTGTCTGCTCCCACGCGGCGTTACGGTGCCACGAGAGGGTCGTCAGTGAACTCACCCCTCTCTACCTTCTCAGCGCATTTCTACAGCACGTCGCGGCGCGGCTCAGACTTGTCCTGCGTGCGGAGCGCACCACACGGCACAAGCGAACACCTCACGCAGCCTCCGATTCCGCGGACGGGCAGCCGTAGTTAGAAGCACTTAAACAGAGGGGAGGGCAAAGGGCCATGGAGAGCGCCGCTAACAGCTCAGACCTCCGGAGCCAGCTCCAGTTGATCGGTCAGAACAGCAGCATCTGCCGGAACTTCACCGACAACGGCAGCTTCCCGGAGATGCGATGCGGCGGCGACGGGAGCGGGTACGACGGTGTGTCCCGGAGCCTGGAGGACGGAGACGCCAACCCCGTCATCATCGCTATCATAATCACCGCTGTTTACTCCATAGTTTGCATGGTGGGGCTGGTGGGAAACGTGCTGGTCATGTACATCATTGTAAGGTAAGAACATATATATAAAAAAAAAAAGTAGAGAGAGAAGAAAGAGCGTAAGATGAGGCTTAGTTGCCCTTTTTGTGCCGATTCCAAGCTTTGTTGACGCTTTAAAACTCTTCCAGCCTGTTGCTGCTGGACGAATGGGTGTGCGCATTTGTGTGCTCGCGTGTGTCTAATGGACACGCAGTTTCCAGCAGGGCTGCTGTTCGTGCGTAAAATGCGTCTATAACCCCCCAACCCTCTCCCACCCCCAGCGTGCAAAGGGCGACAACCCAACGCAAGTGTAAAGAAACGAACACACTTTTCTTTTTACCGCTTTACAGTATGAAATTGTGTCTCTTGATGCGCCTCTTTGAACCACAGCGCAATAACCGAGCGGGGCAAAATCCCGTTACTCCATTGTTGGCGCCGAACAAAAACATGATCCGCCGTAGAGCCTCTGTAAAGCTCCCCCCCCCCCCCCCCCTCCCCCACCCGCCTCCGTCCCCGACACCATGGTCAGACACTACACAAA